>NC_072731.1:99870085-100065688 GCF_026930045.1 Uloborus diversus | reverse complement strand
TTTATAAAAAATTTTTTTAAAAAAGCGCAACTGTTTAGACATTTTAGAGTGATAACATGGGTCATTTCTTTGATCAAACATGATAGAATAATTTACAGCAAAAATGTATGTTTTCTTTAATAAAATCGATCAAATTTCTTTGTCCCAGTTCGGGACCATTGGCACATAATCCGCTATGCAAAGTCGCGCAGTTTGCACCACAATGTTAGTTCTTTTGACACCTGCTTCAAGCATTTTGCGAAGCAGACACATCAAAATATATATTAATGTGCAGCATGAGAATTACCTGCAGTGAACATTCTTAATTATAAGTACAAAACACTATGAATATAACTGGTAGGAAACATGAAAAAATAATTGAATTGATCAATATTATTTTAAACAGATTTTACCTTTGAATACCAGTTTTCTCGTAACTAACATTTATTATTTGCCCTGAATCAATTATTTGCAACTCTACCAGTAATTTAAAGACAAAAAATATTACAATAATGTAATTAATATAGCCCACGATAAAATAATTAGTTCGTTAATTGTTTCATAGATGGCGCATTTGACTCTAGATTTGAAAAAGGTTTCGTTTTCAAGAGCCCACTCCTTTGTTACGTAAGACGTCTCAGAAACTCGGCAACAATTCTCCCTCTTTGTTAGAGTTTCGCTTTCTGTTTAGCTAGAATTGCAAGAAGCGATGGAATACTTATAAGCCTTGTCTGCGACAGATGAATAAGCAGATTCTGTTCAGACGTTGAAGGCTTTCGGAAAGAAGTAGCTTTGAGTTTACTTGGAATGAAATCGAAATTCCATGGCATCCTAGATTCTTGCGCCCATCAAAAACAATCTGCGCGGCAATCAGACACCCATTATTTGATATCATTACATCAAGGACGCTGTGTTGTGTGTCGCAAAATCACAAAAAAAAAAAAAAAAAAAATGTTAATTTGAATTTTTGGCATCGTGAATTCAAATTACCTTTTTCGCAATCACGAGCGTGTGTGTATGAATGCGCGTGTGTGTTTGTGTAGGTGCATGTTTGTGAGTGCGTGTGTGTGCGTGTTGTGTATGCAAAGCTGTGTGTGTACGTGCGTGTGTGTAGGCGTTCGTGTAAACTGTTATCAAATTTTATCAATGAACAAAAAAAAAAAAAAAAAAGGGAATCGTATACTTTAGCCGAATGTATAGGGGTTGTATATTCATTACGGAAACTATTTACAGGTTACGTTACTACAATAATTACTATTTACAGAATTTGTAACAATATTTTTAATTTACAAAAATGACTTAAGGAGCATCAGGTTTGTAAATGCCACAGTCACTTTCTGATGAGAATAAATAGCAAATGCTATGTAGTAAACTATTGTTAATCACAAATATGAATAACTTGCAACGAAAATAGTTGATGAAACACAAACATTTGCTGTTAATTCCGTATTAGTGCGTTATGTACCCAAGAGCACTTACTAGAATACCGGTCGCAACGCGGGCACCATTAATCTTTTTCAAGATGTTATTATAGAGAAGAACATACAAAAATATATTAACACAATATGTAGTTGTGCGCCTCTCTTTTGTTGCATTCGGATGTTTCAAAGGATGTCTTTTACACCTTTTTTGGGGGAAATCATTGTTAATTTCAACGCAAACTCTGGTGGTGTTGTAATCTGGCAAACACTTAGCGATATATCGCCAAGCTTCTTTGGTCGACAAATTTTGTCGCCAACTAGGCGACAAATTTGGCGTTTTTTTTTTAAATCTAGTTTTAATTTGGCGACTTTTGGCTATATTTGGATAGTAAACCGTTAAATCACATTAAAATTGCCAACATTGGGAAAATTGCCCCCCCCCCCCCCGCCCCGCAAAATATCACCAGGGCCCCATCGCAAATATTTGATTGATCTAAAAGTTTTATGTCTCAAAAATGCCAATCAAATAGAAATTTTCGAGGGACGCCTGGCTGTTTGTGTATTATACATAATTAGATAAAAAGGACGGATGCAAGGGAGGGGCGATGGGGGTGATCGCTCCTCCCTTGGAGGAACTTACAACAGCAATTTTTCCTAATTGAAGTTCTAAAACGAAAGTGTTAATTATATATAACGTCTTTTTTAATGACGTTATGTTAAAATAACCTTCCCGGAAATTTTCCAAAAATGAAGCTTTAAAAAGGCAATTTTTGACTATTTTAGGCGATAGAAAGAGGCCCTTCCTCGGACATTTTGCAAAATTTGTCCTAAATACATAAGTGATTGTAGAAATCTCAGTTAGTGTTAGGAGACAGAATGGATGTGATTTTACTCCGGTAATTATTTGAAAAGACAGTTTCAAAAATCACTTTAAATTTTCGAAAACAAAACTTTAAAAAAGACTCTAAACGACCTTTGACGATGTTTTGGGGGGGGGGGGGAGGGGGGAATTCTAAACATTCCTCCGGAATTATTACTCAATCAAAGATCTGAAACGAAATTTTAAAATACCTCTTTCAACGGAAAAGTTTGGGGACCTCCTTTGCTAAATACGTATATTTTAGTTGTTTTAGCAAAAAATGCTGTCACATCCCCCCGCCCCCAAGCCTGAGTAATCAGATAAGTACATAATAAAAGATAAGTTAAAAAATCAACCGCCCCCTCCTTGAAACGTTTCTAGATCCGTCCTTGTTAGATAATAAGTTTTTTTTCCAAGAGTTAATTTTTTCGATGCCTAAAGGCATGCTTGAGCTTTTATCCGAAAAAAAAAACACAAAAAAAAAAAAAAAAAACCGAACAAAATGCAGTTTTAACACCGATTTTTTTGCCCATAAAATGGCGACCGAGTTGAATTCAAAAGGAATCATTTTTCCCTTCGCAGTTCCGTAGGATGATCTAGTTAAGTGAGCGCGAGCGAACCGGTTCCCATGTCTATAGTTAGTAGTGTTAGTTGAGTTTTCTACCCATTATTACAAATAAAACTCGTAAAATGTATGTGAGGCAGTTTAAAATGGAGAGGTGGCTCAAAGTCAACCTAAATGACTGATTTTTCACGTTGTTATTCAGCTCTATATCTCAGTCCCTAACAAACCGTTAGGGTGATAGTACACGGTGTCCAGCAAATAACTCCCTGATTTCAAAACTAAATATATCGAAAACAAAGGACGATTTTGGAACGTAACAAACGGTAAGTTTATTGTGAAATCCGCAAAAATTATGTATATAATTTTGGAATGTAGTACAAGAAAGTGCCAACAGGTAGCGCTGCAGTGTGATTACTGTTTGCTTTGGGAGCCTTAGGTCTGACATTACCCACATGCTCATCGGCCACGTTACCTAACCTTTGGTGAAGAGCATACGAATAGTTTTCGGAGGACCTGTAGGAGCATTATGCTTTTTTTTTTTTGGAAGCTTTGCTTTGTTGTCGTAGGACTGTAGCCTTAACCGTGAAATTCCCGCACCAAGTAACACTCGTTGTTCAATGCAATTGGAGTCCCTATAAATAGTGCTGCGAAAGTTGGGCGACAACTTCCAGCGTTGAAACGTTTTAAACATGTTTTACTTGGTGCTGGAATTTCACAGTTTAGGTTACAATCCTACGGCAACAAAGCAAAGCTTCCAGAAACAGTATCATGCTCCTACTGGCCCTGACCTGAAAACTATGCCGCTTTTCACTAAAGGACAGGCAATGTGACCGATGAGCTGGTGGGTAATGTTGGACCCAAGCAAACAGTAATTACACCTGCTGCGCAACTTGTTGCCACTTTTTGGTACTAAATTCCAGAATTCTGTGCATGATTTTTAAGGGTTTCACATTAAACATACTGTTTGTTTCATTTCAAAAATGTCCTTTGATTTCGATATATTTAATTTTGAAATCTGGGAATCCTTCGTTGGACACCCTGTAAGTTCAGTTTTATATCTACATTGGAAAAACAATTCAGAAACATTCCTAGAAAAAATTGAACCAGCTAACTTGGCCACTATCTGCAAGTAACAGTATCTTGCAAAAAAAAAAAAAAAAAATTATCCACTAAAATTCAGCTACCCTCCTGAAATCATCCTAGAGTATTTCTGAATAATTCAATGCTGCTAATAAAGTAATGTCTCCCCGGTTAAAGTCAATCTTGACGCTCACTGTGTGACCTTCTTTGAAAGCTTTGGTTTATATCATGTCATAGTTTGGCACTTTAATTATTTAACAAGAAAGCACGAAAAGCAATATCGCAAACATGGCCATAGCTAGATCAGAATTGTAAGTAAGTACCAAGCGTCTAACTCGCCTGTGAGTCTTGCCAAAAACTTAAAATTTGCTCTTTTTGAGAGCTTTGTCATTTTGGAAATGCCGTAACCGTACTCATGCCGATTCAGTTAATATATACGCTCACTTAGGATATACGCTCAAATTATCTTTAAACTGGGAGCTAAAAACATTTTTCATAGCTGTAGGAAGTAAGCATTCTAGCAACTTGTAGCAATTCAGGAAACTTTTTGACAAATATACTTGATTTTCACAAAAAGTGGATAAAAAACCTGTGAAGTCCCGAGATGTTCCACGGAAATAATCAGTAATATTTCGCAATTTTTTTACAGTGTATTTATACAATAAAATTATTAAATTGTGAGTAGGCTAGTTTAAAATGAAGAAATTGTGCCTAAAAGTTACCTTGAATAACTATACTATTGCCTGATGCACTTTCTTTTTAAATAAAAATTTTACGTTATTATTTTCAGCTTTTCTGTCTTAACTTGCCAAAATATAGAATTTGTTTATCTTTCCACGAGCAATGGCTGCGGATTGGCTGGTAAGGAATCCGTAATTTATAGCATTTGGATATCCAACCGGTTGCATGAAGAGAAGGTTACAGGTTAAATTACACTATAAAAAAATTCCGAAACGTTACTAGGTATTTCCTTGTCACGTTTCAGGAATTTAATGGTTTTTATCCATTTCCTGGAAAAATCAAGTATCATGGTCAAAAAGTTTCCTGAATTGCTACAAGTTGCACGAATGCAGACTTTTCACTATTGTGAAAATTATTTTTAGCTCCCAGTTTAAATATTAACTGAGCGTATTTATAAATTGAGTCGTCTTCAGTTTAATTCTAGCCCGTACATGCTAAACAAGTTCCTTAAGGGAGCAAAGAAGTATGGACTACGTAGCTTTGCAAGAATTACTGGTGAGTGAAATTACTGTTACTTAATTGCAGTTCTGGCTTAGCGTTGCCCATGTTTGCAGTTAATGTTCTTGGAACTTCCTTGATAAATCGGGAAGATGCCAAGCTATTATGTTATACTTTCTTAAGTTTACTTTAATTTTCCAAAGACGCGACTGGCTACAAACGGGACGATTTCTGAATTTTTCAGGAAGATTCCAGGATAATATAAGGAAGGTTACTGAATTTTAGCGGAAAGCGTTCCTGAACTTTGCAAGATATGTTACTGGCAGAAATTGGGCACATCAGCTGCCCATTATTTTCCAGGAACGTTTCTGAATCATTTTTACAGTGTAGAGTGAATAGCATTTGTTGTATGCTACAATGATTAAGTGAAATGAAAAAAAAAACCTTTTTTATTGTAAAATAGAGGAAACTGTGGCCCCTGCCGTCTTTCTAGGTATAAGGATCAATATTTTAGGTACTATGAGGCGAATCATTAAATGATTAAACAATCATTCAAATAGTGACATATAATGAAAAGTCAGAAAGTTCCATTGAGCTCCGTTTGGTATTAATCGAGTTATAGATCAGCAAACTACACGAGGGACCACAGAGGCCCCTCCGTCTTTCTACACTGTAAAAAAGATTCAGAAACGTTCCTGGAAAATAATAGGCAGCTGATGTGCCCAATTTCTGCCAGTAACATATCTCGCAAAAAACAGGACCTTTTTCCTATAAAATTCAGTAACCTTCCTGAAAAATCCAGAAATCTTCCCATTTAAAGCAAGTCGTGTCTCCGGAATCTCAGAGTAACCATAGGTAGAGATAATATAACAGCTTGGCACCTTCCTGACGAATCAAGACAGTTGCAAAAGTAGTTTTGCGAAAATAGCCACACCTAAGCCAGAATTGCAAGTATTAAGCATCTCGCTTGATTGCAATTCTTGCAAAGCTACGTAGTCCATACTTATTTGCTCCCTTTGGGAGTTTAATTAGCATGGACACGCCCAAATCGAACGGAAGCCGATACACCTTTTAAATACTCTTAGTTAATCTTTAAACTGGGAGCTAAAAATGTTTTTCACAACACAGAGAAGTCTGCATTTGGGCAACTTGTAGCAATTCAGGAAACTTTTTGACAATGATACTTGATATTTCCAGGAAGTGGATAAAAACCATTGAAATCCCGAAACGTTATACGGAAACACTCAGGAACGTTTCGGAATTTTTTTAGTGTAGTGTTAAACTTCCATTACCAGTAAAATTTCAACATACATTGGTATTAATTTTGGTAATAGTAATAATTAGAGCCCGCGTTATACGCATAATAAAATCTTAAAAATGTGCATGCAAATGTGCACTAAAAATCACTACAATTTGTAACTAAAAATCTTTCTTTCCCGCAAATAAATTTTTTTACATCTGAATAAAAGCTACAATGGCCTTTCCATTTTTGCACTTTTTAACAATAAAATGAAGTGCAAACCCGGGTGATAGTTTGCACAAAAAATTAGGACGTTCATTTCATAGACTAATAATAAGAGTAGACCGAGCTTTCTCAGACTTGCTGGTGAAAAAAATTGGTTCATGGATGCATCATGTGACTGGTGGAAAGGCTTGTCGAAAACTTTGGCAGCATGGTAGCTAGATGGCAATATTATCGATAGTTTGGCACTCGACATGTATTTTAAGACGTAATGTATTTTCATCATATTTTTTTTCCAGGTGCAGAGATTGAACTGTTTTTCTTTTAGTTATGCATTATTTTAACATTAGTAATTAGTTTTTGATCAGTTTTCAGTAACTTTTATTTCATTTGGGACTGCTACATCAGCGTTGGCGTGAACTTAATGGCGTAAACGTTTTGCGTTAACGCAAAATATTTCTAATCCGTATCTTAAATTGAAATTGTGGGTAAAAGTCTTACCGTTTGCCGATTCGTTTTGTGCACTTGCATCTTTAATTGCTTACAGAGTCATTGAAATTGACTAAATAAAATGCACAATAATATCTAAACGAAAAACTCACTATATTAACAAAATATTTACAACTTAGAATAACAAATTTACAAATAGGATTTCGTAAAAGCTCATTCTTCCGTGTTCCATCAATTCTATTTATTTTATTTCTCGCTCGCGTTGATCGTCTGCTTCGATCAACGCCCGCTGTTGCTAGGATACCCACCAGTCACATGGTTTGGTTTATGAGCAGCAAAAGGGTTGCCATAGCTCGGTCTACTCTTATTATTAGTCTATGGTTCATTCATATAATAAGCACACATACAGACAAAAATAAATAAATAATAAATAAATAAATAAATTGCACGATTCCCCTTCATCTCCAATTATATGGGCTTTAGTGTGACAAAGCTGAACTCGATTCGGCAACTTACTGTTTTGCTGTTAAGACCGTCATTTCAGGGGATTAAAAAAACGAAAACAATTTCAACAATGAACGCTATTTACACGATTTTAGGGTTCATCCACTGGAGTTAGTGTTAAAATTTCAACTATCAAAATATCACCAAACAGACGATTGCTTCGTTAGAATGTAGAAGAAGAGAAGCAATTTTCACCCGTCATACCTTGACGGGCGACTTTCTAATTTTGATAATAATTAAAATTTTCCTTCCGTTCCAACACAAATTTGTTGATTCGAATTCAAGAGCAAGTGTATTTAGCTTTTGTACACACTTGAGTTAAGCTTTAAAATTCGTGAAACTAAATGCAACCTTACGACGTAATCAGGAGTCGCTACTGATTTGCATTCAACAAGGAAGAAGCAAAGAAATTACATCGCGTTCCTCCATGAATGGGGAAATATTTAAGGTAAAATTATTCACAAGGGAATTAATTCTCTAACTCCGAAATAGAGACTTAAATATAGTGTTGTATTCTTTATTGCAAATTCATCAAGTGCAGCTATAGAATTATTTAGTCATTAGTTATGCCATAGAGGTTTTGATTCGTATTACGTATTTAGCGTTAAATGAAGTCCCGCTGCTTAAGTTTAGCCTTGCATTGAATTGAATAATAATGCGCAGACGATTTTTAAACCATACATCTGTCATTCTATGTTTTTGTTATAAAGTTCGCAATAAATGGTGGAACAATCATGATGTTTGGTCAGTTGTTAATACATTATATTGCATAAATATGGACCCCCCGCCTCTACCAGCACGTTACCGCATAAAAACATAGTCCGCTATAGCAACTTCGCACAATTTTTTTTCCACGATCAATAAATCTAGGAATAACAAGGAAAATAAAGAAAATTCACATTTAGGACTACATGTGTTAGTATGCTTATTGCGTTTAAATGAGTTCTACTTCTAATCGTAATAAGAAATTGACCACGTAGTTTTGGGCACGAACAATGAAAAGATAGCATTAACGACATCAGCTCCTCCTGGGCGGTGGCGTCCATTTCCTATACACATATTCCCTTACAAACACGCATACATGCGCGCATGGCGAGTCTAACGGTAAGCGGACTACGCAGCCGCGTAGGGCCCCGTGATTCGTAGCGATTTCGCGTAGGACCCCGATGTTCAATTTGAATCTAAAACAAGAGTCCATTGGTTTTATATATTACCTACTGTAACTAAACGGAAGAGTTTTTTTACAACCGGGGACTGATATACCAATAGGCTCATGAGGCTTGGTTTAGGAATCCCCAAATTTGTTTCGACACTATTTTAAATTACGATGCCATAGGACTACACTGCAAAAAAAAAAAATCCGATACGTTACTTTTATTAACCAATAACGTAACATTATTACCGTCGGACTTTTCAAAATTTCACAGGTTTTCACCTATTTCTCCGTAAAAGCAAGTATCTCCGCAAAAAAGTTTCCTCAATTGCTACAAGTTGCACGAATGCAGACTTTTCACTGTTGTGAAAAATATTTTTATCTACCAGTTTAAAGATTGAATGAGCGTGTTTATTAAATGTGTCGACCACAGTCTGAGCACTGTTTCGATTGACGTAGCTATCTTAGTCCAGTCAATAGGTAGAAAAAAACGGGCTTGCCTTACAAAAAATGGGGTCAAAGATTTTATTTTTTAAATTTGTGTATACTAGTGCCAATATGAAAAAACCAAGTTATCCAACACGAAAGACCTCGGGAGAAGTTTTGGGGGCCGAAAACCCCCCAAAATATGTGACTTTTTCTAGTATTTTCAAAATATCTCAAAAATGGTTAAAATTACAAGAAAACTTCTAATACAAATGTTAAAGAGGATTAAATTTCCTTCAACTTTTGTCATTACAACATTTTTGTAGCATGAAAAGCAAGCGAGTTACAACTACTTGAAAGTCACACTTTTTCTGAACCCCTCAGCAAATTGCCTGAAAGCGCATCGGATAACGGAGGAAAAGAGGAGAAACGCTGTCAGTGGGACCTTTGAAATGATTTGTGAGCTGAGGGTAAATGCCTCCGTTCCCTTTAACTTAAACAAAACACCCCCATTCCATCCCCCCCCCCCTTTTTTTTCTCCAAATGAGATGAATCGACTCAATAGCTACTCATGTTGGTCACTTCAGGGTTTGAACGAGAGTATGTTTTATCAATTTGTGTGTTCTGAATTACAATTTTTTCCTAGAAATGATTACGCCTGACCAAGGTGTTTTTTTTTTATTATTATTATCATTATTATTTGCGAAATCAGTTTGCATGAATGCGAAATAAAGATTGTGAAGGAGAAGGGAACAGAAAATCTTCAAAGATGCAGAGCAAAACGGCAAAATGAAGAACATCAGCGTTTTTTGAAGTTCTTAAAAGAAGTGACAATTCACACTGCCTGTCACAAATGCTATATCAATGAGCAATCAATCTCTTCCCTTGAAGTAATGGTTGAACCTAACATGTTAACTAAATTCCTTAAGAAAGATTTCTGGCAAATTATAACAAAAAGAATTGTCTTATTCTACTTCTTGAGACATATTTCGAAGAGTGTGGCATTGAAGTCAGGCAGACTCAAGATGATGCCGACTCACTCACTTACTGCTCTTTCAAAGGCAAAAGAAATTGAAAAGGTTGTTATAGTGAGCGAGAGGACTGATGACAGCTTTAGGACAGCCTTTCAGCAACTTGTTCTTTTTAAAACCTGGAAGAGAGAATGCTTGTGATTTGTTTTTTTCCCCACTAAATCTTTTAAGTTTGACCCCAGCAATATTCTTTTCATCCATGTGTCTAGTGGGTGTGATACGACTTCGGCAATCTTTGGCCAAGGCAAAATTAAGTTGTACAAAATAGTCAAAAAAAAGAAAAAAAACTCCTAAAAATTAAGGAAGCTATTGAAGTATTTATGCACCCAATCTATCATCATGATGCCTTCCTTAGCTGCAGCTGGAGAAAACATTTTGCAAATATTATACACAGGTGACGTAAAGTATTTGAACATATCTTTGGATACTTTGCAATTTAATCTTTTTATAAAATTAGTATACAGGGCTAAGATAAATCATGCAGGGCTACCTCCAACGTGCGGGGAGGGGGGGGGGCATGCTGGACGTTATCACTCATATCGGTTCTACCACCAAATTCAAAGTTGGTTGGGCAACATAATTGATCCAGAGAAATGGGGTTGGGAACGCAGGACGCAAGGTCTAATGCATATTGACACGAAAAGAGATTCAGTTACTCAGAATCTTTTGAAGATTGTACCTTGTACCTGCATGAAAAATTGTACTGGAGCCTGTTCTTGTCACAAGGCAGGTTTAAAATGCTCCAGCACGTGCAAACACTGCAGTGGTACAAATTGTGAAAATGTTGCAGAAATTTCATCTTTGGATGAGACTGCTAAAGAAGATAATTTGTTCCAGGAGCTTTTGGAATTACCGCAACAAGGAGATGAACAATTAAAGGACTACAGCTTCTTTCTATCCCCTACAGATTCTGAACTGGGAGAACTTCAAAACGGCTTCGAAGAAGATAAACAGCGTATTTTGTTGTTATTTCTGTATTTGCTTTAAGGTTGAATGAATCTCTCTGTAATTTAGATGTATGTATTAATCTTCTACAATTGGATTTTCATTTTGTAAGGTAATTCTTTTGGGTTTTTCATGCCTCAAAAAGTCAGTTTCTGCAGAATTTTTTCAAAGTGTTCATTACGTATTACTATTGTACCTTTATTTATTCATTTTTATGTTTATTGTTTGTTTATTATCACCCTAATATTTATTCATTCACATTAATATTCGAATATAGCATTTTCGCTTGTAATAGAATAGATGGTACGAATTATGTGCTTTAAATGAATGAGAAGATTTTGTAATTCAATTACAAACTGCATATAAATCATATGTTATTGGAGTCTGACTGAAGACTACCTCTGTCAGAATAGAAATATTAGTTCGTGAGCGGTGGGGGAGGGTTTATTATTATTATTGTATCAGAGCATAGGATGCATGACTGTTTGATTGTTTGCTTATTAGCTGCCTAATATTCATTCCTTCACATTAATATTTAAAAATCGCATCTTTGTTTGCAATAATTAGACTAGAATGTACGAATTATATCCCTCAAATGAATGTATATTGTGTAATCCAGTTACAAACAACAATATATCATCTATTATTGGAGTCTGATGAAGACTACCTCTGTCAGATCAGAAAAGTTAGTTCGTGAGCAGTGGGGAAGGTTTTTTTTTAAATTATTATTGCATCGTCGTATGTGCTTTAAATGAATGCGTATATATGTATTTCAGTTTCATAATACATTGTTTGTTTTTGGAGTCTAGTGGGAACTAATCTGTCAGCCAGAATTGCTACTGTGTCCAGCGGGGGGGGGGAGGTGAGCAAGAAACTCAAACTACTCTAACTGTCGATAAACTCTCTGAAATTAAAGTTTCTATTGAAGTTCTAATAATTATGACGCCTTGCTTTCAGTGTGAAAGCTTTTTTTTTCGGAGTGGAGGAAAACTGCCTATTTTCAAAGAGCTATAGCAAGCTTGTTATTTGTGCTACAAAAAAGTTGTAAATACAAAAGTTGTAGGAAATTTTATGTTCTTTAAACTTTACATTTAAAACTTTTTTCTAAATTGAACCATTTCGAAGATATTTTGGAAAAAACAAAAAAAAGTCATAAATTTTTGTGGTTTTTCGGCCCCCAAAAGTTCTCCCGGGGTCATTCGTGTTGGATAACTTGGTTTTTCCATGTCGGCACCAATATGTACAAATTAAAAAAATAAAATCTTTGACCCCATTTTTTGCAAGGTAAAATGTATCTATTGACTGGACTATAGTTCCCTCTGGGCATTTTTTCCTGAAACTGAAATCAATTTTTAGCTATAATACAGATAAAAAAGTTACAGAACTCTCTACATGAAATTTCTATAAGTGAAATTTTAAGCTATCTTTAGTGACCTTAAGGGAATGACGAAGATTCGAAGACTTTATTTGGCAGTTTTTCGATATTTATATCTGAAAAACACAAATGGGGGCCTTGATGTAAAAACCAAAAACCAAGTAAGTCCAGACTCGCTCATTTTTGATATGACCAACAAATAATATCAGTATCCGATAGAAAGTCTAATATCTTTCCCACATTATTTACTACAAAGCAGAGGTCTGATTTTATATTTGTGTCTCGTTGTTGCACCAATTGGAACATTTATATACTCCACGCACAAAAATGAATTTTTTTAAAAAAAGGAAAAGTTTGAACGGAACTGGTTCTTGCATCAAAGTCCTCAGTTGTAGACTTAAAATTATTGTTGGGGACTTTAGGACTAAAAATGGACCTCATACCTGAAATACCTTAGAGACCCCGTTAAGGCTAAATTTGGCCCTGATTACAGCTACTGCTGCTCGAAAAAAACCTTCCCCCCTCCTGAAATCAGTCATAAATCCGCCTATGTTCAGGAGCTCTCCCTTGAAAATCAAAATTTTGTCCTGTTTCAGACTCAGTTTATCATATTCCAGATTTGCTTTCCCGTATACGATTATGAGATGAAAATACTCGTATAGTGATAACTAACAATAGACCAATGAAATATCTTGAAAACTGAAAGCATTCAGTTGAATCGTCACAACCAGTGAGTAACAGGGGCGTGCACAGAAATTATGGTCCCCCCCTCCATCTTACTTATCCCTGCGTCCGAACATATATTTCATCCCTCATTTAAAAAATCTCGGGTCCCCTTCAGGCTCGGAACCGGGCCAACAGGTGTTCCTCCATCCCCCATGTGCATGCCTTTCCTCTTCTATCAAAAACCTAAAGCATGGCTCACGCATTTATGGCAGGGCCGGGGCCGCTTTGGTGCAGGCCCCTTCGATTTGTGTTAATAGATGTACAAATACAAGTTTTTATCCCTTTCAGGGGCGCGTCATTAATTTTTGAGAAATCTTAAGAAAAAACACCACAAATGGGTTAATTTAATCATCTAGACATAGATTTTTCAGTTAAAAAAATTTTTTTCAGAATTTTTTTCACTGGGGGTGGTGTCCTCATTTATTCACACCCCCCACCTGGGGAAGGACAAAAACATGTTTATGCATGTAAAAATGAATTTGAATCTTTTCGAACAATATGATTGACTACCTCAGGAAAAAAGAAGAAAAATGATTCACTCTTTCAACGCTAATTAAAAATTTTAAAATCTGAAAAAAATTCCAATTTTTGGGGTGAACGAAAAATTGAAAAAATTGATGATTTGAACAAGAAATTGAGCCTACGAATTTTTTTTTTGTCATTCTGCCATCTAATGTTGTTCATTGAACTTAAAAGAAGAAGGCTCAAGCGATTTTGATTCAAAAAATTCGGAAAAAAGAGAGAAAAAAATTCATAAATTAGTGGTTTCACAGCGCAACCACCGCCCCTGAAGGGTTAACACTATTTTTTCCTCCCGGGCCCTTTTTCAGGCCGGGTCGGAAACCAATTTTTCTTGCCTCCTCCCGTTTCCTCTGTGTGGGACCCACGTTCCACAAAGCTCTTAAAACTAAAGAGAAAGTTGATAAGAAAGGAAAGCATTCGCACATGTGGACTTCGGCTATTTACTTTGGTCCCTGGGCTTAGGATGGAAAAAAAATAAACCTGTTATATATATATATATATATATATATATATATATATATATATATATATATATATATATATATATATATCCTTCAACTGACATGATTAAGAAAAGAATAAAATTATAAATAAAATTCTGGATTCCAAGCATAGAATCGTGTAAAGTAAGACAAAACAACGTTAGAAGTAGCACAAATTTGCAAATTACAGCAGACACGTGTTTCGGCGTTACAGGGGACGTCTTTTTCAATGCAAAAAATAATGAGCTTCTGGATGAAAAGACATCCGACGAAAGCATGCAGCTTAAAAGATAAAAACAGCGGATTAGCCTAACACCAATGACAAAGTTATAAACCGATCAGGAACCAATAGGAATGCAAGCAAAGGCCAAGATCTTTCTCGAAGGTACGAACCCAGAAAGAAAGAATTCAATTGGACAAAGATTAAGCCGAAGCTTAAACAAAAAGAAAAGAAATTGTCAGTAACCGTGAACCGCAAGAAAGGAAGAGCTGAATGGAAAACGATGAAATAAAATAAACAGAAACCAAAAAATATTCGAAAAAAGGTAAAATAAAGATAAATCGAAGAAAATTGGGGTGGGGGGTGTCAATCAAGACAAAAAGGTAAAAATAAACACAGGAAGACAGATAAAAATGAATAGGAAAAAATGGGGGGGGGGATGGGGAAAGGACAGTATTACAGATATGGGAGCCAAATGTTGGAAAAATATGGAACTGCACTAAGATCGTTAACTAAGTTAGAACTGTTCCTCAAAATATGAAAGGATTCCCAAAAGTCAAGATCTGATGAATTGGGGCATTTTTGGATAATCTGATAAGAATTAAAATCAAAAGAGTGATTCGAATCCCAACAATGTTGAGCAATACTAGACTTATTTGATTGTTGTTTTTTCACATAATTTTGATGCTCTTTCAAGCGAATTTTTAAAGCACGCCGAGTCTGTCCAATATAGGCAAGTTTACAACTACAATTAATTCTATAAATTCCACAACAATTAAGAGGGTGAATAGGATCTTTAAGAGAAGAGAAAGAAAGTTTATCAATAGGAGAGAACACCACCTGGAATTGGAAACGTTTTAGAATCTTAGCAACCTGATAGCTTACAGAGGGAAAAGAATGGCAAAACAACCAAATTCTTTCTGATGAAGATTCGGTTAAGAACATTAGTTTGGGATTTATTTGAAAGTTTTTTATAAATGGAATCAATCAAAGTTGGCGGATAGTCTCTATCAATCGCCACAGCTTTAAGATAATTAAGTTCCACTTAAAGAAGTTCCGACGAAGAACAAATATTAATTGCGCGATAAACAAAAGAATTGAAAGCAGAAAATTTTTGATTTGGAGGATGAGACGATAGTCTATGAGGAGGTAAAGAAACAGCAAAAGGGTTCTAATTTTATTTATTAAGGCCATAACACGGAATTTGTGAGGTACCATAAAAGTATATTAGAAAACAAATGTTTTTGCATATCATAAATAAACTATATGCGTTTCAGACAAATAATGATATTTTCTTTATACTACCAGCCAGTCTAGAAAGGCCTATATGAAGCGTTTTTTACACCAATCCTATTGTTCACCTCTTGATTACTTGGAAATGACCTTGTGCAACACAAAGTGCCATCTTCATTTTCACTATCACTTCTCCATTCTTTCCTTTCTTAAGGAAAAAAAAAACACTTGCATTGCCCAATAATGCCTGTTTTGCCCGATACTGGACCTCACCTTATATTACGCGCTTTTACAACTGGATTTTAAATCTTTATTACATGCAATAATTATGCTTTAGCTCGAAAAACTACTGGACTAATACGTACTTAATGTTAACACAGATAGGACTTATAAAATTATAATTCTCAAAGTATAAGAACGGTGAAATCTATTAAGGTAGCAAAAAAAAAAAAAAGTTTCGGAGCTGTAAATCAACCGAACGCCTAGGGGAAGGTTGCTGTCAATGAACCGGTTCCATGACTAGACCGCGAAGATATTTCCCGTACCAGAGTTTGTGCACACACGTAATCAGTTTTAGTACCTTCCTTTGTTTGAAAACAGTCTACTGCAGAGTTGTCAAGTAGCTAAAATTACTTCATCATGTTGTTAATCGGCCAGAAAAGTTTTCTACCATTATCTTACTAATTTTTGAGATTTTCATTTAGTTATAACATGCTTTGAATATCACCGATGAATAAAACGTGAACATTGAGTTGAAAGGGTGCCTTTTCAGGTACAATTCCCCATACTTTATATTTCTTCATGATTCGTCATAGCAGTAACACCTAGAAGAGTGTTCAAAATGTTGCAGTTGCTATCATTGGACCGCTAGGTGTTTTCACGAAAGCACCACTTGACATAGTGCTTCATTAATGAAAAATCTTAATATTGTTCTAAGTTCAACTCAATTACCTTTGAAAATAGCTTAATTGTTTAAAAATAAATATGATTAAGAAAAAAATAATTCCAGTAATTCATAAAAGCTCTTGTATTTTATTATAATTTCAAGTCGAATTTTTTAAATAAAATTTAGTAAAAACTTAAAACATAATAATACAGTTTCAAATAATTTTACAGTACGAGAAAAATGCAAAAATTAGTAAAATATGGCCAGTAGACAAGGAAGAGCATGTAATGTGCTACAGTAGCTTGCAGAAATGGTGGCATGGATTAGAACGAAGTCTGCCGACAATATAGAGTCCTGAAAGTAACTTTAAACAGTCAGATGTAAGATAAAAACCAGATTTCTTGTTATCTTAGTCACTTATCAGAATTTAGGAGATAAGCCCTCCGAAATAGGAATATGATTAATGAATCATATTTTGAAACTAGAGAAGACATTTTTGGAATTCCTTCCGAAAAATGGGAGGAATTGGCCTTTCAAGAGGCTGAGAAAAATAATATGTCCCACAGATTTAAGACAAAGTCTGTTAGTATATTCTCTGGTAGTTTGAGACTTAAGCTACTGGTTTCAGTAATAAAATGGGCAATAAGTTCTCTGACATTTTAGAGAGCAAGATCAATCTTGATTCGAACGTTTTTTTCAAAATCGATTAAAAAAATTCTCAACAGTTCAAAAGAGTTTGAAAAGATATTAGCTAAGAACTGTGTTGCAAGTTTTGGGAAAATATCCAGTGGTGAACGAGGTGTGATGACAACAGCTGTGTGTTGTGTGAGCTTTTTTTTTTTTTTATGTTCCTCTTATCCCAAAATAACCATTTTATAAAATGAATCTATGTTTATATAACTTATAGTTATTTTTTTGTGTTTATTGACCACCTTTTAGAAATACTTGTAAATTCCACATTGATTTTTTAGTTTGAGGATGTGGTCCATCGATAGAAACTCGATGGTCCATCCACAGAAACCGGAAGCCATGAATGAACTATATGCTAACATATTTATTTTTAATTTTTATTTATTACTGTGTATATTTATCATGAAAGTAAATATTATTATTCAAAAAAGAAATATATTGAGAAATTGTTCCTACAATTAACGTAAAATTCGAGTTGGATTTCTTTTCTAAAAAAATCGAAAACTGTTATGTGGTTTATTGGCGGCAACCTTCCCCTATAACTTCCACAACTGCACCCTCAGATCTTTGTTTCTGGTCACAGCTTACGTCATCAACTCTTACAAAACTAATTCCCACGTACTGCAAAGACGACGAGTGCATGTATGAAAATTTATAGACGCCGCTCGTTAGGAAGTTTAGTTTCATTGGTTGACCATTGCCCTATATTCATTGAATCTTATAAACATTAAAGAAAAAACAAAAAACAAAATCGAGGTATACCATTTTTTGTATTTAAATATTATAACTTATAGATGCAGTTAGTCTTTCAACACACAAATACGAATTAAAATTAATTTATTAGTTAAAAATATTATTTAAATTTATAAATAAAATTAATGGCCAATAACTTCTGTCATTTGTGGAATAGTTTTATGAAGCAAATATGTAACTAAATTATACAATTTTCCTCTATTTATTTTATATAAATATTTTATTGCACATATGTCATTTTGTACGTAAAGGTGATAATGCATTTTGTGAGGCATAAATCAAAAATCTGCAAAAAAAAAGAATAAAAGTAGAAAGAAATGTTTTCGCTTCAAATCAAGCATTTTACCAAAAAAGCAAAGGGAGCAAGAAGAAAAAAAAAGAAAAAAGAAGAAATTGTAGTGCTAAATTTTCTGCTTCAGTGTGATTTATGCTCAAATGCTTCATCAATTATCCTTAAAAAATGTAAGGAGTGAATAATGCTTATTGAAAAAACCTTCAGAGGATGCGAGATTTATTTTGATTGATAAACTAATTAATGCGTCATAATTAGCATGTTTATTAAACATAAGAAAAAACCGGCGTAAAAAATCTTCACAAAAATATTTTTTTGGGGTAAGTCCTGAAAGACGTTAAACACCTTTTTTGTGAATGTACGTTGTATAAAATGTAATTACGGAAAATAATCTAGGAAATAGAGGTAAAAGTAGCGTGGTTCCGTTTTTTAGTAGCCTAATATGATATAGTATATTTAATTAACTTTTGTTCCGATGAAATAAGTAAGGGGAAAAAATATATCCTTTAAAAAACATACTTACGGCCAAAAGTTAAGCATGAAAAGAAAACTATTAATTTCCGGAAGCAATATTTGAATTAGTTTCAAAAAGGACCCGTTTCTCAAATTATTTTAAGTTATTATTATAAGAGGTTGTTCGAGTCCATATGGCATCCCTTATGGTCCCTACATTTTCAATCCACTTTTTCATTCTATCGTGATGCGTAGCCTCTTGAAGTTTCGTAAATTTTAAATTTAAAAATTAAGTTTTATCTCACGTTTCCCGGCTCTTTCTAACATTAGTTTCTGCAGTATGCCCAATCCATAGGAAGACCATAGAACCCCAAAACCTCATAAACTCGGGCATCCAAATGTAAAAATCGGCCACTGATGGAGAGTTTGAAATTTTCTGCAGAGGTAGAATGAACGATATATTTACCGATCCGTGCATATAGCTTTTGGAAGCAAGTACGTATTTGAAAAAAAGTTATTTCCAAATCATTTTCTTTCGTAAACATGTCGTTTCAAGCTCCTAAATTACTGTATTTGCTGTACAATAAATTAATGTATAAAACAAACTGAGCAAACATGTCTACTGTTTAAAGAATGGTTACTATATACACTGCAAATAAACTTGCACAATTTGGAACACTTTGTTTCAGAAAAAGTGATCCTAATATGTGAATGTGCGCTATGAAGTATTATGAATAAGCTCCGTCAGAAGGAAAGTGTTTCGAATGTGTTCTGGATACTGAACCTCTAGTGCCAACACACTAGTCCAGGCAGCAGATGAATCGTCAACACAACTGAAAACATGTTTGGTCACATTTGGGCACACTTGAAAAACCATTGCTTTCTTTGCTGCAGTGAGGATGGCTAGATGAAGATTGGTTGGTTGTACTATATACTGTATGTATACACTAATAAATTAACTGACGTTATTTTTACTGTACATTTTGTTACATTTTTTCAATACTCTCACTCATAAACTTAATTGAAAGAACTTTGTGTTACGAAATTGTGACGTATTTCATCACGTGTGCCAAATTCTGCGAAGCTGCACAGAAAGAATTAGTAAACATTGATGTCGATTTCAGAATTTTCATCTGTAACTGTTTTGGTCTGGTTTGTAATAATGTAACGCAAGTTACTTATTTCTATTACTATTCATTACATTATGCTTAAACATTTGAAAATCGATTTAGCACTCGCAGATCGTTGAGCTCCATATTTTGTGTACATTATGCGTTAGCATTTGTACATTAAGCACTTGTAAATTTCTGAGTATCCATATTTTGTATTAAACAAACATTTATTCATCATAGTGTTTAAATTGTAGAAGAATCTAAATAACTAAATTTAAAAATTATACAATTGTAATCCAGATGTTTGACCACTGATTATGCTTGGAACAAGGAGATCCTTAACCTTTATTGTTATTTTTTACACTTTATAAATTTATGAAATTCGAGTCTCACAATTTAAATTTAACACAAATGCATACACTGTTAAAAATTCAGGAAGATTTTTTGGTAATTGTTACTGTAAAATGGCGGACTTAACGCATCGCTGATTTTTACGGTAATTTATACCGGAAAAATAAGCGATCCCATCTCCAATTGGTTGCTGTTGCCTACCGAGGAAACCGTAAAATTTTACAGTAGCATTTGGTTTTTTACGGTAATAGTTACTGGCAACATGGATGCCAGTAACAATTACCGTAAATTTTCCAGAAAATTTTTAACAGTGTAGTAAAGCAAAAAAAAAAAATGATGTTTCAATTTCTGCTCTGAGCTCGAAATATATGCAAAAAGTTATATCAGCTATGTTGATCTGATTTCTGAAACTACTAAAGCTTATATAGGCTTGTATAAATGTATGTGTGTCTCAGTACATATATTGGGCCTGGAATTGTTCAAAAAAGGACTGGGAAACAAAATGTTTAAAATCACCGGTTTAGAAGATAATTCTGAGAAATTTACCTTTCTTTGCCTTATTCAAATCAATTTTTCAATTTGCTGTTCGACACGTTAATAAAAAATTTTATACTTTGAAAAATGACCATGTCCTATTTAAGAAAAATGAACAACTTGACGAACTAAAATTAAACAACACATGGTGAAAATTTCGATGAAAAACGTGTACTAATTGGAGTAAGAAGTTCATTCTGTTGCAGATATAAAAGAAATATTTCAATATTATACATATATTTCATGCAAACTATTTAACACTATAAAAGAGAGGTTCAGGGGGCCACAGACTGGAATACTCAGAATTTTCAGGGCTTTTAATTTAAAAAATTCTAATTTTAGCTTTACTAACGCAATTTTAGGCCATATTTTTAATGTTCGGGAAAATGTGTAGAGATACCTTCCCGAGATATTTGTTGAAGCTGATGTTTTGAAAATAACGATTAAGCTGTCGTTGGGTAATGGTGAGAGGTGGGGGGTGAGAAAACAAGGGGGGGGGGGAGGTTCTTGAAAAAATGAATTAAACGGGAGTTTTAAAATTGCAATTTTAGATTGGTCTTTAGTAAACAATAAGGGTATGAGTTTCCATGAATGATCCCCTCCGAAAACGATTTAGAGGTGAAGAATTAAGAACATTTTTAGGGGACTTAAGGGAATATCCAACCTTAATGTTTCAAAATTTAATTTTAAAGTATAGTTTTAAACTGAACTTGAAGATGTTAGAGGAAGGGGACTCGGAGAATCTCGCCGTAAAAAAAAAAAAAAAAAAAAAAAAAAAAAAAAAAAAAAAAACTGATATCTTAAAAACATTTCAGTTATATTTGATGATAAAATAAAAGGGAAGGGAGGAGAGGGGGGGGGGTCTATTTCTAGAAAAATATTATCCAAGAGCATTTAGTGTTAAAGGTGATATATTATTTGTGTTCAACTGATAAAGTTTATAAATGTAAGAAATAGCTTTTATAAATTAAATTTTTATGTAATTTTACAATGGAATTGACTTGCATGTAAAAACGAGGATTCTGCATTACAACTGTCTAGCAATGTGATGTAAATTTTAAAATCTGTACATGTGTCAAATAAATTAATTATAAAAATATTGAATTATACGACTGTTAAGTAGTAAAACTGTAAACGATTTCTGCAGATGCGTTTCAAGATTTCCTTTTATTGAAAAGAAATGAAAACACTTCTGTTTAATCTCGAGTTGTGTAAGACTTTTTCCTGACGTCGTTTGTATTTAAATTTCCAGACATTTGAAACACAAATTCATTGTTTTCGTATTTTGAAAAGCTTTGAAACAATGAACCTACCACACTAAATTTAATTAAACGTTCGACTGAAACAAAATAAGTCAGAGTTGACCAACACTCAATCAATGAAACTTTTGCCCAAGGACGATGAGTATTCCGCAATACTACTTTCTGCAATGTGATGTAAAATTTAAAATGTGTATTTATGTCAATTAGGTTAATTAAAAAAAAATATTTTGTTTTACGACAAGATGTGCTTAGTAAACTGCAAAGTGGAAGTTCAGAGGTTCTTAGTGCATCAGTTTAAAATGTAAATTAAATACGTGTTTTAATTTTTAGCTGCATTAGGGAACCTATTTCTTCCTTGAGACAATTTAACTTTTTAAACAGCACTCTGTATTTCAAAGTATAATTAAGCGAGTTTGACCAGAAATTTCTGAAAACTCGTGTTTTTATTTAAAGAAAATCGCACTATTGAAAAAATTCAAGTACAACTGAAACTTTTTAAGTTGAAGTGGCCCATTCAACTCAAACATAATTCGATCCAATCGAATAAGATTGTATCTACCAATAGCACAGCGAAAAATTTGCATTGCCTCATTCAGTTGAAATTTCTCACTACGCTACTGGTAGACAGCATTCCATCGAATTGAACACAGTCGAGTTGAATGTGCCATTTAAAAAAAAAGCAAGTTACGTTTAATAACTTTTGATCAACCTAATAATGAGATTTTCACAAAATTTTATTCCAGAAGTATTTTTTCCGAAAAATCATACTGAAATAACAATTTAGAAAGAGTACCTAGTGAAATATTTGTCGCTCAATTTTTCACCAAGTGGGCTTCCATTCATAACATCATTTCAGGGGCACATTCAACCTAACATAATCGATGATTCGATTCGAACGAATTCTATCAACCAAAAGTGAAGCCAAATATTTCTTTTACTCTACCTATAGAAAATGTCTCGCTATGTGACTGGTAGATAGAATCGATCGAATCGAACGTAATCGAGAAAAATATGCTTCTTAGTCGTCATTGAAAACTTCACCGATTTGGCTCAAAAAAGAAAAATTGTAAACGCTTCTTTTGGAATCTCTATGCACACCAAAAACGGAGATGCACAACCAGACTCCACTCAATCTACATACAAAATTTTAACTTATTACGGCATACAGTTTTTCATTTATGTAAAATACATTAAAACCAGGGATGAATTCGTGCCTGGTCTTACTGGAACGCCGTTACTTTTCAAGAAAAATATTTCCACTTCCACACAAAACTGGCCAAAAATCGTTATTCAATCATTTATCATTAGCGTTTCTGGTACTGGAACATTTACGAATTCACCTCTGATACATACGTACTTACTGACGTCACGAGAAAATTCGTGATAATAAATTCAGTAATTACCGAAAATGGGCATTTTGATTGCCCGTACATTCATTTGCATTTGCAGACGGGATGAAAACACTAAACATACATCTGGAAATGAGTTAAATGGAATTTTTTTGCCTAATTCATATAAAAATGTTTTTTTTTTATTTAATGCATTTACTACTGTCCTTTGCACATGGAAGAAAAACTAAATTCTAACTAATTGGTAATTCCATCTTTACAGTGAACTTTCACAGAAATGATTGTTATTGAAGAATTTCATTGCATTTTAATGGTATAAAAGAA
Organism: Uloborus diversus; assembly: GCF_026930045.1. NCBI lineage: Eukaryota > Metazoa > Arthropoda > Arachnida > Araneae > Uloboridae > Uloborus > Uloborus diversus. The sequence continues at coordinate 100,042,070 of NC_072731.1, read as the reverse complement.
TGCTAATTTTTAAAGGTCATTGATCATAAACCGAGCAGTAGACTACTGAGTACCTAAATAGTAGGAACGTAAACAAATTAGATTGATACACAGTAATAAAAAAGTTTTTGTTCTTGAGGATTTTTTTTTAAAATTAATTTATGTAACCATTTGTTTTTGACACATTTTTGTTTATTTTTTACATTATTGATTGGCTTTGAAAACTTACTTATGGAAATTTATATTTCAAATTTTGTTGTCATTTCTGTAGTAAATATGATTTTGTACTACGATTTCCTGCTACTTTTTTTGCTCGTTTGTTATTTTTCTGTAAGCTATTCCATTTGTTTTGAGATGCCATTAGACTTTAAATTTTCAAACTAATAATGCAGATTAATAATCATATTCACTCAAAGCCTAAACCCATTATCAAGCCTGCAGTCTCAACATAAATGAATTTAGTGAGTATTTTTTCTTTTTATAAGCTTCTTTTATACTTGGGTAGCACACATTCCGAGAGGATATTAGTGACCGGTAATTGTTCCGAAACATATCCTAAAAACTGTACTAAAACGTGTGCCACAAAATGTTTAGCGCAAGTGTTCAAAAACCATTCTCTTACACTATCCATGAAATGTTTAAAAAGTGCGATAAAAAGGATATACATGTTCTGAACAGTGTTTCTAGGAGTGTTTTGAAAACTGACCGGAAAAAGTGTTCTAAAAAAGGGGACAAGTGTACGTGTTCAAAAAGTATTATGACATGTGTTCACAAAACGGTTCTAATAACTATCACAAAAATAGTGTTCTTAAAAAGGAGACAAGTGTACGTGTGCAAATAGTGTTCAAAAAGTGTTTGATTATTTGCAGTGTATGAGCAATTTTTAAAACCCAAGTAAAAAATAACATCCATAAAAATAAATGAGCATGATAACATTAATTGAAGAAATGAAGACATTGCGTAGGTGGTTAGTTTCGGTGCTGGGGGCTATTGTGCAGATGAAAAAAAAAAGCTTAACTGCGTTGATGTATAATTTCCTCTAGCCGTGCATCACCGTGTGTGTTAAAATATCCATCAATTGCAAATATTTACTTGCTAAGAAATAGAAACATATTTTTTTCCTTGTCGGCCGACAATGAATTCCGTTACCAATCGCGTGAATAAAAGTTTAACCATATTTAAAATCTTCTTTAATAAACGCCTATAAAGCATTAAAGTTTCAAACACATTCTTTCAGATGCAGAAAAAACTACTCTTTATTTTGGTACTAAATTTTTAAACTTTTTAATATGTTTTCACTGCGAAAATCGCGAAAAACTTTTTAGAGGTTTTAGATTAATATATTCGTTAATTAATGTCATTTAAAGACGCAACCCAGCTAAGAACACTCACAATCAACTCTCCTTTCAAACAAATGTTTTTTTCCCAAAATCAGTCCACCTGTTTAAGCACTTAAGTGCAACAGACAGTTACACAGACACACAAATACACAGGCACGTTGAACTTATAACCCTCTTCTTTTGTGTGTCCTTGCTTTTCTTGCAGATGTACGAGGAAGGTGATTCAAACTTCAGAGGAAGTTTCCAAAAATTTCCTGCAAAAGTTGGAACACGGTTTTCATTCAATATCTCTGCGGGATTGAAAATCTTGCCGGACTTTATTCTCAATCCTGCGAGATCCGAGATTAGTATTTAGGGATTGGAAACTTTATTTGTTATAAATGGCAGGTAGGTTTAGAATCTGAAGGAATCACCTTAGCCTTTTCACACGCAGTCAGCTCGACAGGCAAATGCTGCGCTGAAAAAAAAAAAAAAAAAACGATATTATTAAGCACTTCTTTTCTTCACAACAGTCAATTTCGGCTAAAGTGAGGTCAAGAGAGTCGAAAAGGGGAATCACGTAACCGCATCGTGTGAAAGAGATCATTGTGTGTGTGTGTGTGTGTGTTTTTTTTTTGCCTTTTTCTCAAGCAACCGTGACCACTTATTTATTTCCCATGATTTAGTTTATCAGTCGTTTTGTAATTGGTAGGTAGTGTATCACATTCTCCCTCACAATTGAATAGAAAATTAGATTTTGGAATCTTGTCTTTTACGTAAATATCATTTTAGGTTTTTTTTTTTTTTCATAATAGATTTTTTTTTTTCGGAAATTCCTTTCGGATTGGATATTCATTGGTTAATTTTGTTATTATTACTATTAATCTTTTTATTTTTATCAATTATATATTTTGTCTAATTAATGCTAATATTATTTGTAGTAGTATATAAATTTTTTGCAGGTCTTTCAGTGCCCTCAGAAAAAGCAATTCCCTGTGCAGTTTCGCTTCGAAGAGAGCCCAAGTGCGTTCATCTGATTAGAAACTAGGCGTAAAAAAGTATCTATGCCATTGACATCTGCAACTTAATGCTGACTTATTATGGACTGGATGTTGTACGAAGGATTGCACTAGGTCTGCAAAAGGCCACAAATAGCCTTACGCAGTTTGTATGGAAAAAACAAAAACAAAAAAATAATAATAAAATAAAATAAAATAAATGCAGGGTAATACACAGTGACTCTAATGGTAGTTTCAAAGCGCACCAAACAACTTGATAAATAGCAGTATGATGGAAAGGTGTTTTAATCATAGTCACGCAAGGATGCAGTTCTGAAAGTTTACACATACAGGCGTCTCTTGTATAGCACGGTACTTCTACAACTCGGTTTCGATATTACACGGTACCAAATTTGCGATTATTATAACACGGTTTCGATATTACACGGTACAAAACTTTAATTAATAACTGCACGGTTTTGATAAACCCCACGAATTTAAAAAAAAAAGGAATTGAATTTTTGTTCAATACACTGTCAAAAAAAGTATGATAACAACTGTAATAAGTTTTCACTTTGTTTTTATGAAACTTTAACGAAAAATGTCGATCTTGGGCTCAAAAGTTTGATTTCCCAATGTAACAAAAACTTTTAACTTTTAAATACATACTTAATTTTTCTCATCAGTGTTCTAAAAGCAAAAAGGTGAATATTATTTTGTTTTCAATGCATTGTAAGAAAATAACACTAGGATTAAACATAAGCTAAATTTGGCAAACGATAAACAAAGAATGAAGTCGAAACGAATCATGAAATAAAATAAATAGCATTATTCTATTTATTTTATTATAAATTTTATTTTGTTGTTGTTAAGTTCATATGAACTTTATTACTACAGAAAAGCTCAATTTTGTTTGTTATCGAATGCGTTTTGTTTTTAGTACAGAAAAAAAAGAGGATAAAGTTTTTTTCTTGTTGTAAATAACAGTTTTAATTTAAGCTATGTAAAAAAATTCAGTTTTATCGTTTATAAAACTCTTATTTTTAAATCAATGGGTCTTTGCACGTTCTGGTTGCCAGTTTTTGTTTGTATGTTCTTTTGAGCCGAAATTTCAGCTATTAGATATAAAATTTGCACCTTATGACTTGGTTTCGATATAACACGGTACACATTTACATGATTTATGATATGCACATGATTAATTAGGTTAAAAAATGAGTTAAAAACATTTATAAAGCAGTCTCGTATCACACGGTTTCGCTACTAAACGGAACGAATTAACCGTGTTATACGAGCGATACCACTGTATAATGTCAAGAGCGTACATATATATAATGTTTACCTAGTGAAGTACTCTGCACCCATGCAAAGTGCTTCACTAGGTAAATTTTGACTTGAACTTAATACTTAAAACGCTCATGTACATGGTCTTTATTTTCTTTTAATCTTACAAGAGGGCTCTGCCCCCTGCTCGTTAATGCTCACCAGCCCCCGAAGATTGCTTCGCAATTTTATTTGATTCACAAAGACTTAAATCGTCAGTTAGAAAGAAACAGATTTAAAACGCATTATGAGATCAAAATGCACCCCCTCCCCGGGTTTCAAAATAACTTGTCCCAACTTGCCGAGCCGTAAGGACTAAGGGGCTCCGAAGCATTGCAAAAGTGCAGTTTTGTATATTCATGGTCCCAGTAATATAATTATGCTCTTTAGCTCGGAGTTTGAATTGAGTTCAGCCTCTAAGATTTCTCGTTAAAATCGAAACCCTTAAAGTTTGTGAATAAGGGAACGGAGAAACATGTGAATTGAAAAGACGCGACTATGGCAACGCCAAATAAAACATCAATAATTTTAATGGAGATGAGGATTATTCGATTTTGATTTTTAACGGCTTGTAACTTTTTTCTTTTGGATATAGAAACTTAGTTTTTCTACCATAGGTCGAGTTAGATCTGGAGTAAAAGAAGTAGCTCTTTTCAGTGGTGTCAAAAGGAAAACTATAGGAAAATTTCTTCGCTTTTTACTGATACATTTAATAAAGAAAATAGTGCTTACATTTTATCTAAGCCTAAAAAAGTTCCAGCTAAAAACGCAAATACCTCCCGCTGTATTTAAGTTAGAGCATTGAAACAAATTGCGTAGAACGTGGAAAATTTTCCCCTTTCCAACGATAGATAATATTAATATGTGCAAGTAATTGTTCACCCCTTTAATAGGCAATAACAGGCAATTTACGCGAAATTTGAGCTTAAAAAGTTAATTACAAAAAACTAATTCGAATTTCAAAAAATAAAACCCCAGGTGCACATCCGCTGGGTTCGAAGTAATTTTGTACAAGATTTCAAAGCTGTAGGTGTTATGGGGTCTCCTGGACGCATGTTCGCCACAGACTTCCTTCCAGAATTTCTTTAAAACCTTACTTTTATCTTTACTAATAATAAAACTGAAAGTCCCTCTGTCCGGATCTCTGTCTGTCAGGCTCTCTCTCTGTCCGAATCTCTATCTGTCAGGATCTCTGTGACGCGCATAGCGTCTAGACTGTTCGGCCGATTTTCATGATATTTAGCACAACGTTAGTTTGTAGCATGGGAGTGTGCACCTCAAAGCGATTTTTCAAAAATTCTATGTGTTTTTTTTTATATTCCAATTTTAAGAACGAAATTATCATAAGATGGACGAGTAAATTACGAAATTATCATAACGTGGAACCTTAACATGGGCACAAGCCAATTGGCGAGATACGAAATTATCATAACAAGGAACCGTAACATGGGTACAAGGCAATTAGCGAGAAAATTCACTATACATTATTAGTAAATATACAGGCTAACCAAAAGTTCTTTTAATTTTTCTATTACGGGCAAAGCCGTGCGGGTACCAATAGTTTACTATAAAGAGATAATGCTTATTTAAATAAAATTGCAAGGCACGTAAAAACTTTTTATCGGTCTTTTTTTTTCTTTTTTATTAATAAAAATGAAATTAATTTATTAAAGGGAAGAAAAATCTGGTTTATTACAGGAATTTGTAGTGCTTTTAAATATTTATTAGTAGTGTGAGTTTTAAAAGCAATTTAGAACATTTATTGAGAAATATGTGTTTTATTCAACTCTTAATAAATGCATGTAGTACAGATTTGTAATCAGTAAATTAATTTAATTGCCTCAATAAAAGCTTTTTTTTATTACAGATGCACACTTTTTTCTCAAGAAAGGAAAACCCTTTTTATTTATTCAAATATTCAAGCGACTGTTATTTTCATAAGAGCCTCAATTAGTTTGCTTTGGACGCATTTAACCATTAAGCTAAAAAGTTAAAATAAAAGAAGTGTACAGTTAAAATAATAGCATAATGTTTCTTTTGCTGATACTTTTTCATTTCAGGAACTTTTACGCACTTTAAGCACAATTCAATGACATATGTCCTCTTGGATTTTTTTGTTAGCTGTACGAAAAATATATATTTAAGCAAAGCCTTTTTTATTTGAAGTCTTTAAAAATTTACATAATTAAGCTATGCTGAATTTGCTTAATAATATTAAGTTAAGTATTACAGCAGTCGGCATAAAGTGCACTTTACATTACTTCACGGTCAAACAGTGGGAAATTATAATTGGAAAAGAAATAAAGTTAAATAAAAGTAAATCTGTAATTAAAATATTTTGGTTCAGCGTTATATTTTGTTTTTAAAGCTATTGTTATTGTTAATATTATTTTAAAGTTATTTTCATTTTTTTAACATTATTATTCCTATTATTATTTGTATTGGTTTTTGCAAATATATACACTTAGTAAACAAATTAAAATATAATTTGATATTTTTTGAGCAATCACGATTGCTTATTGCTTTCATTTGACTGTCCTTGACGTTACGGTTCCTTTTTCAGCTTGGACCAGGGCTGCAGCACCACCGTCCACCGGCGGCGGCGCGGCTGGTCCTGAGCACTGTCTCCCGGAATCCACTTTTGCTGGGCGGTGGGTTCCATGTCCTACACACGCATGGTCATATACACTCCCCTACGTACGCACGCCTTTACACACATACACACGCCTACGTGCACACACGTAAGCCTACACACACAACTATACACACGTAACAACCCAGAAGGAGGGACATGCTTGGGGGGTGGAGGCGTTTTTAGAAACAATAACTCTAATCAGTAGGGTCTTGTCGCAACTCGTGATTGCGAAAAACATAATTTAAATTCAAAGTTTCGGAATTTAAATTAGAATTAATTGGGGGAAGTAGGTCACAGATTTTTTTTTTAATTTTATTAATATTTTTCTTTTTATTGTTTTTCCAATTAGATTTTTATGAAGATACAAGTAACAAAAACAGTGAAACAAAACGTAATGTGACAAGAAACCCGATGTTCATAGGGTGCTTCAAAAACACGTGAATCGTAAAAAAATAACTAAAAAAATCAAATAACAGGATATAAAACTTTTTAAACTTCTAGATTATTTTTTTTTAAATATGTATATAGTAACAATATATATATATATATATATATATATATATATATATATATATATATATATATATATATATATATATATATATATATATATATATATATATATATATATATATATATATATATATATATATATATATATATATATATATACACGAGGGGGGACCTAACAGAAACCGGAGTAATGGCACGCAGCTGATCCCAAGTGTATTGGAATGTTCTCCAGCTAGTAGACTCAAGAAGAGACCTTCATAAAACAGCTGTGCAAGTGGCATCAGTGTAGTTGATAACGTCTGATCAAAGTGTTGATTTTCTCAAGTGTTATTGCTTTTCGCCTGCGAACTCTTTATTGTAGATTGAAAAGGACATAGAGTTCATTTAAAATTCTGCTTCATGCTTGAAAAGTCGGCAACAGAATAGCTTGCCCAATGCTTCACAAGCTTTCAAGAAGGATGCTATGAGCCGTACACGAGTTTTCGAGTGGTTTGGGCGATTCAAACGTGGTGCTTAGTGCTCAAGATCATGCTCGTTCTGGGTACCTTTCAGCGTCTTGAAAGGAGGAAAAATCCTCCAAAAACTCAACGAGAATCGTCGTTTTACGATTGAAGAAGTTTAAGGAGAAACAGGTGGGAGTTGGAACTCGTGCGGGCGATCAGAATGGATCTTTCACCATGACAACGCTCCCGCACACTCAGCCTTCACTATTAACCGCTACTTGATCTCTCAGTGGTGACCAGTCGTTCCTCACCCCCCGTATTCGCCAGACCTAGCCTCCTGTGATCTTTTTCTGTTCTCAAGGATGAAAACAATTCGAAAAGTAAAGCGTTTTGATGGTGTAGAGGCTGTCAAATCTGCTTCGCAGAGGGCACTGAATGTGATCAAAGTTGAAGAGTTCCAGAGGAGCTTCGAACGGTGGGAAAAAAAAATTGACAAGTGTATTGCTTCTAATAGCGAATACTTTAAAAGAGACTGCATATTCCGTCAGATTATCAAAGATTAAGTGCTCATCAATAGCTGTAAAATCCTGCATTGGTTATTTTTTCAGAGTGGTCGGAAAATGATTAACCACATTTAGAAAGGGATTAGAGGTAATCATAACAAGCTATGTTCATAATTTAACATGGGACATATGGCCGCAAACGCAGTGCTGAAGACATGTACACAAAGCCAGAGACGAAAACATGCAAAAAAAGTAGGGAAAGCTGCTGTGCCCACGGACAAAATTTACTCTTCAACTTTTGCTGGTCTTAGGGAATGGATAATCGATCGGAAAAAAAATCTCGCAGAATCTTCAACTTATCATCTAACTTGCCATTTTTTCTCAAGTGAAAAAACCAATGCATTCAACCGCAAAAATTTTTTTTTCTTGAAAACCATCTTTTTGTTCGCGGGTACAACAACCCGTTTACACCGCAGACAGGTAGGTGGTGCCTTTGTACTCATGGACATGTAAAAAATAATATATAAATGGTTTTGAGAAACTTAATTATACTCAATACATTTTCATAAGCCATTTTATATTGACATACTTCAAATATCCATTGAAAATAACATTAGATAAAATTTCCATTTGAAATTAAACGTTGAAAAGTAATCGAAGGTTTTTTCCCTTTTTATCATTTTCCTTAACCTTTAACATCAGTGAACTCTTTAAAAATGTTATTACTATTAAGAGAGTTAATGATGTTATGAATAATATTAATATGTTTTTAAACAAAAAAATAACTAGATGCATGACAGTATGGCTCTCTATGTACCTACATAATAAATTCAATTTATATGCAAATTGAAACCTTTAGCCAAAATTAACCGACCACAAAAGACTCAGTTTAGATTAAACAAACAAAAATCTAGAAAAGTTGACTTCAAATGAAAACATGTGGGATTGACGGCCTCTAGATTCTACAACAGGGTGGGGGTTACTTCAACATTATATTTTCAAGCCCTACTTCAAATTCATCATCATTCCTGAAAGAAAATTTCTGAAGTTGATGACAAGGTACTATTTTGAGGTGCTTCACATTGTAAGAATACTCATGTGTGACCCAAGGAGACTAAAAATTGCTGTCCGTGGATACACATGGTTGTGTGTCCTTAGGTACAAAAGTATGTCATTTTGGTTTTGCAAGGCAGTCACTTCGACAGGACCCCAGTTTCACAACATTAAAAATCAGAAACAAAACCTTCAAAACATATTGAACTATGATACCTACAACAAAAATGAATAATACATTCCACGACGCACGAAAAAAAAAAAGAAGTTGCTCATGTTTCAAACTTAGAGCGTACTAAAACCAAAAAAAAAATGTGATTGAATCTTATATGTTTGTTTAATGGCGTTGAAACTTCCTGGGGGTACTGGAGAGAGCTGTGACACACGTTGAACCCAAATTAGGATCTCTCTCAACGGTACCCGGAATTTCCCGACCAACGCATGTAGGTACAACCGTCCGAGGGTACAGCATCTTCCCCTATACCATTCTTCTGTGTATATTCTATTATTCTATACTTCCCCTATATATGTTACAAAAAGACGATGCCATGCAATATTCTAGTTTGTAAGAAAGGTTTAATTTGGTTTTTTAAAGTTGCAGCTTGTGGCTTTAATACACGCAAAAGAACGACCGTGCAGCGATCAATGAAATCTTGTGAGATTGGCTCGTCGTTGCGACTGTCAGTGTCTTATCATCGTAAAGCATTTAACACAGCTGAACGAAGCAAATTTCAACAACTGCTTTAACACTTTTTTAAAAAATAAACTGTTGTTTGAAATTGTTATGTGATATATTTCGAATTTTACAGTCCTTGGATTTTGTATGCCATACATCAACATTGCTTTTGTGACCATATCGTCCATATGATTATTGCATGTTATCGACCCGTTTAAATCAGTTCAACATTTTGCTACGTATCTTCTGACTAACCTCATGCAGTTTGTACTCGTTTTCAAGGATCCAAAATCGTATTTATTATGTTCAAAAAGTGTTCTCTTTAGTTCTAAATGTCAGTTCCAAATTGACGGTCAATTTTTCTGTAAAAATGAGTGAGACACAATTAGTTTTGTCTGAAATCAGTTCAAATGCATTTGCGAATCAGTTTGTGATCAAACTTTTATCAACACCCTATCCCCATCCCCATCTAGTCCTTAAAAACTTGAAGCAACTGTAATAACTTTTGTTTAATAGTACACATGTTCTAATAATTCCGTGCCATGTGGTGCATTTGACTCAACCGCATGCTTTTTTTTTAGACAACGTAAATGATAGTTCTTTACTGAAAATTTTGACTAATTTTTAGTAATATTTTAACAATTTTTGAAAAAAAATAAAAGGACACAACCATTTTGTACAATACTATTGTAGAAAATTATGCTATTGACGGTGAGTCCCGGGAAGAATATTTTGAAGTATCCCACTTCATTTTTTTTTCTTTTACGAAAGCAAATGTTGAGGAAGATTGATAGTCGAAAATAGGGATTGCTGTAGAGCTGGAAACAAATCTGGTACGACATATTTTCAGATTTATACAGGATGATTAGGCAATGATACAAGCTGCTCTTCTTGAAGGAAAAAAAAAGGAAGAAAGAAAGAGTAACGCTAATAACTTTTTTTTTCTCGAAATGATGATCGTATCATGCCGTTTTGATTTAAAAAATTGTGTTTCAAAACGTTAAGCCTACTTTTTTGTGTTTTCTAGAATTTAAATTTTACGAACAGATCTTATGATTATTATATAAAAAAGTTTTTTTTGTTAAGTTTCATAAAAACTATGCTTAAGCCTCCACTATACAGTCCTCAAGTAAGTAAACATACAAAGTAAGTCGCTAATACTGAACTAAGAAGGTTTATTTATGAAGTTTGATCTTTGTAATGAGATTAACACCGGATTGCAATCCTTTTAATCTCATAATCTGCTTTATTGAATATAGATAAATCCCCAAACGCTACCAGTATTTTCTCTATTTACCTGGTCTTCAAATACTGCCAGTATGAATACGGTAAGGAAGATAACCTGTTTTCAGAAGCTATTTTCATGAGTTAATAACTTTGTAATCTAATTTTGAAGGCGAATTGAGAATACTTGAGGATGAAACTAATACCTTAGAGATCGCTTTTATTTTCCTCACAATTTTTTCATTTCCGACTTTTAGTTTTATTAGGAAATGCTTAGCCATGATACAAAAATAGATTATTAGTGACTTTTATGTATTTTAATATAAACACAGTTAAATATTTGAGAAAATTATTTTTATTCAGTTTGTGCACATTGCCTTAGTAATAGTAAGAATGGATTTTAAAAAAGAAATTTGACGCGAGAAATATTTATTTTATCACTTGAGATTTGTTTCAATCTAATCTCAAAATTTCAGATTTTTTCTGTCAAAACAGGTTCTGTAATAAATAATACAATACACTTAATACAATACAAATATTGTGCAATAAAAATAACGAAATTATTTTTATTGCGCAACTGATAACTATTTTAATTTTTGTATTTCTGAGGAAAAAAAACCTTCCTGATCTATCTCTTACTTACAGTGTCAAGCACTATGTGTGAAATCCATTCCATATACATTACATAAAAAAACATACATACACGCTTTTGAAATAATGCTTGAAATGCAGAAAAATTCAGGCGTAACAGCTCTTATTCATCCACATGTGAGGAAATAAACGCTATAGGTATACTACATAATTAATATTTTTGATCTGTTATTGCATTTTTATTTCATATTTTTTCTAGAGTAAAACATCTTCAAGCTTACAACGTCAAGAAAATGTTCTTCGCTAATTAACTTTTTAAAACGTATTTAATAAGTGTAATTCTTTTACTCATTTTTTAACTGCATAAAGTTCATTAAATGTTTATTTATTTATTTTACTTCGCCAATTATTTATTTATTCTTTTTTGTTCAATCCTATTTTAAGCAATCCTTTTTAGATTACTTTAAAAATCTAAGACCTGTTGGATTAGTCTTGAAAAACAGGGGACGACCTTGTTACAAACAATTTGAAAATTCTGAAAACAGTTGAAATGTAACAGAACCACAAACTTTGACGTGACTAAGTTTATGGTTTAAATTTGTTGACATACGGTCTAATGTCTATTAAAAATTCAGAAACCTTTTCAAGTAAACATTACAGAAAAATGGAATGTTTGCACTTCATATTTAATATATCTAAATATTTGCAAGAAATTGTACCAGAAAAATAAGCGACTGAAGAACCAAACTGTATACAACTTGACTTTATGTCTCCTTCACCGTTCACAAGTCACGTCCCATTTGGTATAGCAGATAGAAAACCGATATGCTAATGCAAAATTCTAAAATTCGGGCCCCGTTGCTTGAATCTTATCCTTATTGCTCAAAGCAACTAGACACAATATTATCGTTTTTTTTCTACAATAAAATAAGTTTTTACGTTAAAAGTACTGACACCTGGACGCTAGTACTTTTTACTGTAAAATTTCCGGAAAATGTATAACAGTGCACCGTTAAATATATATGTTATGTATTCTGATGTCAAAGCGTTCATGCAGTTATTAATAATTCTGCCTTCCTAAAGGAAAAATATATATAATGAGATTTTGGACAGTTTTCCACATCAATGACATGTTGAAGTATCTCCTTTGACATAAATTGTTAAAAAAAACTATTGTTTAGATTTAAAATACTCAAAGATATGGATGATTAGAAAAAAATGCCAGCAGTTTAAGATGTGAAATGATTAAACAGTTGTTGCACAAACACAACATATTTCTTCACTAATCTTAACCGCATTCTTCTTATTAATAACGTGGGTGCTTCAAATAAGGTCATGATGCTCAAAAAGGTACCCCTTTTTCAATGTAGGATTGCAAAAAATCGCAAGACCGTGGTTTTAAAGATTTCATAAAGCTTGTCTGACGATAAAGTGTTATCAGTAAGCAATTTGTTTTCAACAAGCAACCTTTATTACAAAAAAGCCTTGTCAGAACTGTTTAACACTGGAAAGACGGAGGGGCCTGTGTGGCCCCTCGCATAGTTTGTTGTTTAATAACTCGGATAATGTCTAATGGAACGTAATGTAACTTCCTGACTTTTCATTATATGACACTATTTGAATGCTTGTTTAATCATTTTATCATACGCCTCATAGTACTGTAAAAATTGATCCTTATACCTAGAAAGACGGGAGGGGCCACAGTGGCCCCTAAGCTTTTTTACAATTAAAAATTTTTTTTTTCTTTCTCCTAATTGTTCTAGCATAAAAAAGGGCCACTCTCTATAATTTAACCTGTAACTTCCGCTTTATACAGCCAGTTGGATATCCAAATGCTATAAACAGTACTGACTGCTTACCAGCCTAATGGTAGCCACTGCTCTTGAAAAGAAAAACTGATCCAAGCTTTTGGCCAGTATAGAGAGCAACACTACAAATAATTGCATACTAAGTTTTTATTTAGTCATGAAAGAAGGTGCATTGGGCATGTGGACACACTTAGAAATAATTTTTAAAATAATTCACCCCAAAAATGGGTAGGGGCCACACTGGCCCTTTCAGTCTTTCTAGGTATACAGAAAATGTCAGTCGTTCTATTGTTAATCTTGTATTACAGTAAGTTTTGTTTCTTCATTCACTGTAGTTTACTAGTGCAAATTGCTATTTGTTCCAGAAAATCTTTTATGTAGCTGATGAAAAGAAACAAAATATATTATTTACACTATCGCAAATATATCCCTGTTGTCAATAGTGAAGGACTGTTGTCAATAATCCTTCAGTATCATATGATATTTAAATTTTTAAAATAACATTTATAAAAATGTTTTTCTGAAAACGTGATCAAGGCTCCCTAATTTAACCTACCGTTTTTGTTTTTTTAGTAGTTTCCTTGTTTAGTAGTAGTGTTGCACTCGTAAATCAAGTTTCCTCCTATTCCGGTGTATATGTCATTTATTACTCACATAAATAACAATTATGCTTAACTTTTGGACACCAGTGTATATAAAAAAAAAATTTTTTTTTTTTTGAAGCCTAATTTATGTAGTTAACCAATTTAAAAAGAAAAATGTCGCTTTGTGTAACCATTTTTCCTGAGGTTTGACAATCCTAGAAAAGCATTCAGTAACCCAAAAAGACTATAACTCGCATTATTTCACTTCCGTATTAAAGCACCGAAGATTTAGGTGGATGATATGGTTCAATGCTGTAAATGCTGCACGGATGTGCATGAACTTTGCGCAGTAGAGACCAAAAAGAAGAAAATAACAGCTGATTAGCGTCCTGAGTGTGGAGATCGAGTTTTCTCCTTTCCATTGAAGTAAATTTGGAATTTTGGATCATGTTTTTGAGTTTATTAAATGTGATAAAATATATTTTTATGTTGAAAATAAAACAAATTTTTCTATTTCTAAAAGTGTAATGTTCTTTTTAGGTGTTTTCTCAGAGTTGTCTTCTTTAGAGACTTTTGTTCCTAATGAGGCCCTTTCTTTTTCGTTAAACTGCTACAAAAATAGTTTCAACATAAGTTTTCATATAAACTGTTTTCTTTTTATCTTGTTTGTTACGAGTCACTTGATTAATAAACAAAATTAAGAGTCAGTTGTTCCTCTCTATCTTCCTCTCAATCTTTTCCAGGGAAGAATATTTAAACACTCAAATCACATAAGAGTATTAAGTGGAAAATACTGATATTTATTATGCCTTATCAATTCTTCTTTTAATTCACCAGTGAAAAAGCAATCCTCTTAATTAAAGGAAGCATAAGATGTTTAAGTTGCAGTTTCTAGTAAGAAAAAAAAATGTGATCCCTTTTTATAAAAGTATTTAAATATAATGTGTAACAACTCTATAACTTTAACTATAAAGTATGCTGGAAAAAAAGTATGCTGGAATTTGTAGTACTTGTATGTGCTAAGTTTCAAATTTGTTTCTAAAAAAATACCATTAAGTTTATTTTTTATCTACAGCAAATTGTATTATGGTACGTTATATCATTTAATTAAATTTGATTTTGCATGACTCTTGCTTACTTCAAATGCATAGAAATTTAAAAAACTGATAAATAAGTTCAATAATTTTGTAATTGCTGACATATGTAGTAAAAGTTACAGACGATATCTTTTTCTGACTTTTGCAATTCTTATAACAATTTATTATGTGTTACAAGCATTATTACTCATAAATAAAATGCATTACGAATTTTATTAATACGTAAAATTGTAATTATTTCATTGCTCGTAATAAGAATTGCATTGATTTGCATTATATGAGTCAATTTTTAATCCTGATTGCTTGTTATAACAAGTTTAGCGGTGTTATCTCAAGTGGGACATTTACTTGACGTAGTAGGGTGATTTTTTGACCTCCATGTACGCAGTGAAGCTGCAATTGTTTTTCCGCAATAAAAAAAATTGATTCGTAGTTTCTGTTCGTGATAGATTCCATACAGCATCTGGACCTACATTAAAAGTTGCAGTAGGAATTATCTTTTACTTTTCGTTATTGTTAAATTAAGGAAAAAAATGCTTAGTTGTGACGATATTGCCCCATTTACTCTAATTGTAATTAGATTGTCTATCCCATTCTACAGCGTTGGTGTCATTTTCTAGTTCCAGAATTTAGATTTGTATGTTTTCTGTAAAATAAAGTTGTTTCGTTGCCTTTCAAAGAATTTATTTAAACTGATTCCTTTATTTTTTCTGATCTTTGATTTTCTAAATATAAGTAATTGATTCAGTTTAAGCAAAATGAGTTCAAAATTACATTTACTGGTATATATTTTTATTGTAGAACTGAAACTGTTGTTGTATTTCCTTGAAGTACTTTTCTTACAGTGAAAGAAAATAGTTTAAACCTAAGAATTAAGTATGAAAGCCTAGTAAATGAATTTTTATTTAAACAATACCCTTTCAAGACAGATGAGTATAAAAAATTCAGACCTGAGAGGAAAATTTAGGCCTGTTCGCAGTTCTTTAGACTAAGATTTTAAGCATTATCTGTTTTTCTTTTCTTTTTGTCTTTAAAAAATGACAACCAATTTTACGCCTCGTTTTCTTTTTCTTTTCATACGAGGGCAAAGGAAAAAAAAAAAAAACATTTTTGCTCAAGCACCAAGTGATCCGACGAGTTTAAATTCACTTGAATAGGCATCAGAAAAAAAATCAGGATGGGGAAAATTAAAACTGTTTTAGCAGCTTCAGTTAATTTATACAGGTTTTATCAAGAGCTGAGGTGAGTAAAAATATATTGTTTTTTAGGTGGAAAGCATAGTCTTTAATTTTGTTCCTGCAAAAACTAGAGGATTTAAAACAGTTGTTCAAAACTTAAGTTTGAAAGTTTTACAATTCATTTAATCTTTTCTTCTAAGGCCCACTCTCTTTGAATACTAAATTCAAAGGAGAACGCTTTTCGGTTGAATAACTTGCGTTACACAGAAATTTCAGTAGAGTTTTTTTAGTCCTTACAGTTTTATAGCTTGACCCTCTTTGCACTATTTTCAACATACGTCTAATAAAAATTCAAAATTGATCAACAAATAGTATTAAATAGTCAATAATTACATTATTGATACTACACTTGAAGATGGAAAAGTGTGATGTTACTTTTAAACAACAAGCACACACACACACACACACAAATTGTTGAAAAAAATATAATTAGAGTTTTTGCTTGCACTCTGAGGCGGTTACTGATTTAAAAATCTGATTATTACTTAACGGACATTGCAACCAGTTAAACATCTGAAGTAGCTGAAATGATCAAAGTATGATGAGTTGCTAAAGCTAGTCTCACATATGAGCCATCGATAAGCAAATGGAGGTAAGTAGACATTTTCAAGTTTTGATTAAAAGGAGTTAAAATATAATGTCCTAGGTAATCATTCATTGAAAAGTTTTTTTTTTTTTTTTTTTTAATCAGGCTGCATAACAGAACCTCCCGGCGCTGCTAGTACTGTCTATTGCCCCAAGAACATAGGGAGGTTTACCTACCATTTGTACTATTTATCTACATTTTTTAAATTTTGCCAATTACATCTTTTTTCTTCTCACTGCCTCATATGGTGTTTTACAAACTACTAGAAAGATAGCCGCGTGATTTTGTGGAGATCTTGTTTACGAGTCTCTTTTCGTGTATGAATTGTGCGTGCTTGTTATTATTTATTTTAAATTTATAAGAAATTATGTCTCATTTTCCTTTTCTGAATAACATTTTAATGCAATTTTCTTTCAGAGAATATGCTTTCAGAATGAACTGTAAAGAAGCAATCAGTTACGATTGCAGTCGACAGGGTAGAAACGTTGAGGTATTTTTATGGAAACAAAGTAAAAGATATCAATGTTTTGGATCCAATATTTAAGTTAAATGGTAGCAAGTTAAATGTTAATTCGAAAGTTTCAGAAATAAAAGTCTGTAAAACATTTTAAAATCAAAAGCAGTATTTAATTTTATTGGTACATTTACAGTTTAACATTTTATTAGTTAAAAATAATTGTTACTAATTAAACCTTCCTTGAAAATTTCTTATTTGACTTACAACTATTTTTGCTTTATCAGGAAATCTACCACTTTAATTATTTCACTACAATGTCCCTTTCCGAGTACCTTGAGGGGAGGGGTTTCTTATATTTTAATATATCTGGGAAAAAAATTATCCTTAAAAAGAGCAAAACCAAGTGACCGTCTAATGCAACTACTTGCGGCAAAATAATTGTTATAGTTTTTACAGCTCTCTTCTATTTGATGTTTTCCATATGCTAATTTTCCTGACGCGAAATGCATTGTATATAACCATTTATTGCATTGACACTGCTTAACGATTTTATCAACGCTTGATTTATGCAATAGGTTTTAGGCTAAGGTATTCTGTGAGATTTGCCAGGATTTTTGGTCCACTCCAGCTGTACTGAAGAACTTTGGAAAAATATTATGGAAGGTTTTTAATCAAATTCTTTTCCTGCATTACTTTTGAAAGTTAAATTTTTTGAATTTACAAAGGAACCACATGAAATGTGTAATTATTTTAAAAATAGAGATAGGTAGCAATCTCAAAGGCATATTGATACATTTTTGACGCAAAGGGTTACTTACCCCCGTTATCGAGCTATATGATCCTAAAGTCTGCCGAAGTTTTAGGAAAAGCACCAATTTAACAAAAGATGCTTACAGATAAAATAATTCACAAAAATTTTGACATCTGTACAACTGATTTTCACCAAGATATGAAGCAATGCGTTTTTTAACTTGCACACCATTTTACTCTCGCAGTCAATTTTACCTTTTGTGGGGAAATATAGCGACTAACAAGCGTTTAAAATTATGTATGTGCATTGAGTGTGTTGTTTGAAATTGTTCAAGCTTTTGTAGTGTGTTTTTAAGTATAAAATCATAACTTTTGCAATTTTATTTTCAATAGCATATATATATATATATATATATATATATATATATATATATATATATATATATATATATATATATATATATATATATATATATATATATATTTAAAAGAATTTCGACAACTTGCCATTCTTCTGAAAGGGCGGTAGATTCTAATCTCATCTTCTACACGGTCTCTTAAAAGTTCAAATTACAATATTTAGTTATCTTTGAGTTTGTGTCACAAATGTTTTAAGTTGTTCGTGTTGAAATTATTTTTTGATGCATAATATTTACCTAAGAAAACGTTGAATTTTGTACTTTTTCTCTCATTTTCGTTTTTGCTTTATATTTTCAGTACCATAACTTTGCACCTTATTTAGACCGCATTTGCAGTTGGAAATATGCATTTAAGACTAATGGTTGCGAAAATTGAGGGACTGCAGTTTAAACCAGTACGTGCTGTACATAGATATTAACCAATATATCGGTAAACCGCATAGTCTTACCTATCACTGATTTTTTATATCCTAGTAAGTTCAGTGTTGACTTAAATATTGAAATTTAATTTAAACTGAAAGCAAAGCAAAAAATTGGAAGTAATTACAGTTTTCTGTATACATACACTAAAGTTTCAACGCATTCGAGCAACAAATCGTATACTAACACCAAATTAAATTATAAGAATAAATAACTTATTTAAGGCATTGTTTAGTTAATGATTTTCAGTCAACAAACGTACCAACTATTTGTCAAAAGGAACGAAAGAAATTCATATTAAATTTGTCGGAAAAATTGCTACATACATTTTAATGGGGTTTCGATGAAAAATTTGTCTAATAGTTTCCAAGCTACAAAAATAAATAAAAACAAAGCACACTTTAGTTTTATATTTCCACATTTATTATGTTAATGAAACAACCATGCAAAATGAGGGTTAAAAATCATCCAAAATAGCTATTAGCAGCACATTTTTTGTTTTATGTTTGTAAAAGTAAGCAAATCGTTCAGTTTGATTTATGCCGACATAAATTTCGAAATTTCTTTCAGTACTAATGAAGGAAGTAATGTAATTTAATGGTTTACTAAGCTTTCAAAAATGTAAAAATAAACTGCCAGAAATGGGCATTTTTCATTATCGAGTACTTGCAAATTAGCATTAAGAAGTCATTTAGTTTATATTCGGAAGCATTTGTTTTCTTCCGCTTTCGCAATGTCAAATAAATTACGGGGGAATAAATATTTTGCAACAAACTACAAAAACATTTACGGGACTAATTTTTCATCCTGACGGCGACCAAATGTGCATTAGTTAGTAATTTCTTTCCATAATAGGTTTAAATAGTAGTTGAAAGAAGTTTTTCTTGAAAAAAAATCTTGTAAATTACAAACGAATTTTTTCTAGGATATAAACAGGGTGTTTAAAACCATTATGGTCATTCGTAAACAAAGTAGGAATCTACCATTGGGTTCTTTCAATAACAATCGTTGCTTTAAAAACGAGTATGAATGGAGAATAACCCTTAACAAAAGAAAAAGAATACATTGAATTTGTAAACTGGGGAAAAATAATATTAATTTTTAAAATAACTTTCAATTATAGTAATTAGTCACGTGTATGGACTTTCACTCCTCACTGTTTCCAAAGTTTCCAGGCTTATCATTATTTTTAGAAACATTAAATAATTTCAATAAATAGTATTTTTAATTTTTACCGTTTTCAAAATGTTAGACAAAAGATAACACCATATATTATAAACTTAAATGTACCCGTAATTCTGAATTAATTGACAATATTCAGACTAATAGGCTACATCTGTAGACCTTAATAAATTTCTCAATTCATTCAATAGCTACATAAATATAGATATGGGAAAAGGGGGCACATGAGAACATTTTTTTTTTTCACTTCTTTATTTTTCGAAAAATATTATCAATTTCTCAACGCAAAAGTGTCCCCGTGATCGAATAAACTTTTCTTTGTGTCATGGAATTTCTTGAGATTAAAAAAAATATATTTCTTTACTTTAAGGTATTTTTAAAAATCGTCTGAATTGTTTAAATGTGCCTCTAAACGGTGGCACATATGAACTCGGATAAAAAATGAAGGAGACGCATCATATTTTAAAGGAAAATTCTTCAATATTAAACACATAAATAACTAACAAACACGTTGAAAGGTTTGTAACCTTAATTGCGTCAATTTCAAGTGTACAGTAATTGTTCCACTAAGAAAATATTTTTTTTCGAATATATAACTGCTTACTGTCATATTCTGAAGTCTCGTAACCTGTTTTGATCACTGAACAGATTAGAAAAAAAAAACTTACATGACTACATAATGCAAAACTTTTTTTTTATTATATTATGCTTTTAAGAGTTATTTTACTTCCTTTTAAAGAAATATTGTATTCGCGAAAGAAATTTCACCCAAAAATCGGCTATAATTTCCATTTCGCTCGCCCCCGAATGATTATTGAGTTTTTTTCTTTTTCAACCCGACAACACGTGGATGTACGTATATATATGCGTATGTGCGTATGTATCTCGCGTAACTCGAAAATGGTGTGTCCTAGAAATTTGAAATTTGGTACGTAGACTCCTGGTGGGGTCTAGTTGTGCACCTATCCGTTTGGTTGTATTCGGAAGTTCCAGAGGGGGTCTTTTATACCTTTTTGGGGGGAAATCATTGTTAATTTCAATGCAAACTCAAGTGGTGTTATAATTTAGCAAACTATTGCCGATATATCGCCAAGCTTTTGGTCGATTACTTTTTTCGCCAACTTGGTGACATATTTGGCATATTTTTTAATTTTTTTAAATTTTAAATTGGGTTTTATTTTGGCCCCTATTGGCGATATTTAGGGGGAGGTCGGGTAGTATCGGGCACCTAAGCCATTTCAATCATAACATTTTTGTTTTATTTGTAAAGAATTAGTCTTTACACTAAATTGTGCTGTACTAAGTTACCTAGCATAAATTGTAAACTTTGGTTAAAGAAACATGAAGTCGTATTTTTAAACAAATTTTTGTCGAACTATATTTTTGGCCAATTTTAAATTTTGGAGGGTTGTATCGGACAAAACATTAAAATGTTGAAAAACAAATAGTTCAGAAATACCACTTTAATGTGCAAAAAAAAAAAAAGAATGAAACGAACAAAGTAGTTTGGTTACTTAGAATAGTATACAAGTCTAAGCTTTGATCCTATGCCCCAAAATACTTTTTCAGACTAAATATCTTTCACTAGCCTCTCTAACTGTCATTTTATTAAGTCCAATTTTTCAATGACTTTTTTCATATTTGTTTCTCTCTCATCCCATTTGATTTTTCCATTTCAACCTATTGGACAAAGAAAAACACCGTCAGTATTTTATTTTGGTGCCAGTAATTTTGTCCGATCCAACCCGACTGTATAGCTACAGTTGTTTAACCACCACTAGGTTATTACTTAAGCTAGATACTTTTATAGCTCATAATACTTAGATTTATATACTATCAGTTAAAGGTATAACAATAAAACAATATAACTTACTCTAAGTGTAAATATATGTCCCAGAAATTAAGTTCGTGCACTGCAATTCTCTCAACAAAGAAACAACTAGCTTTGCACACCAGAACGAACGGTTGATTTGAACCAATATGGTGTCTGTGACTTTCTTACCCAATACGGCACAGTATGTTGACCCAGTACGTGCTGACCCTGGCGGCGGAGTTAAGAAGCAGCCCTTCACTGTAAAAACGATTCAGAAACGTTCCCGGGAAATAATGGGCAGCTGATGTGCCCAATTTCTGTCAGTAATATACCTGGCAAAATCCAGGAACGTTTTTCGTTGAAATTCAGTAACTTTCCTGAAACTATCCCGGAAGCTTCCTGAAAAATTCAGAAATCTCCCCGTTTGAACCTAGTCGTGTCTCTGTAACTTTAGAGTAAACTTAGGTAGGTATAATATAACATCTTGGATCCTTCCTAAGGTTCCAAGCGCAGTATTGCAAACATGGCCAAAGCTAAGCAAGATTTGCAAGTGAGAAACGAGTATTTTACTAGCTTGCAATTCTTGCAAAGCAACGTAGTTCATACTTATTCGCTCCCTTAGGGAGCTTAATAAGCATGGACAGGCCGTAATTGAGCTAGTGCCGATACACTTTATAAATACGCTCTGTTAATCTTTAAACTGGGAGCTAAAAATATTTTTTTAAAACAGTGAGAAGTCTGCTTTCGGGAAACGTGTAGCAATTCAGGAACCTTTTTGACAATGATACTTGATTTTTCCAGGAAGTGGGTAAAACCATTAAAATCCCGAAACGTTACACGGAAATACTCAGTACTGTTTCGGAATTTTTTTTACAGTGTTGTCCGATACTAAACGACCTTCCCCGAGAGAGTTTACCATTGAAATGTCCAATACTGGGAAAATTAATCTCTATACTTTTTTTTTCTTTAGTTTGCAACAAACTTGGGGTAAAAATATTTAAAGTGTTTCCTTGCTTATTCCAAGGCACTATTATCATAAAACAAGCGTAAAAGGAAGTCACGTGATACACATCAGCTCGTTTTTTTAAGCTGGACAAAGTGAATGGGAGCCTGATAGTTGACACCTTCATGTTTCCTGAAACTTTCAAGATAATTTTCTAGTAGAATAAGAAAAAAGTGAAGCTTTTTTCCGTTCAAATTTGACCTGTTGGCCCTCGAGTAAAGATCAAAGTTTATGGTTGGTCGTAAAAAAAAAAAAAAAAAGAGCAAAACATATGATTGCTTTGCTTCAAAAGCAATGACTAAACCAAGTCAATTCTTTTGATTGTGGGTACTACTTGATACAAGGTACATTCTAGCATAAATATTTTGGTGACTCACTCGTGGTTTGAGGGCAAAGGTCAATTAAATATTCGTATATATGTATATATATATATATATATATATATATATATATATACACACAGAGGGTACAACATAAGTACATAAGGTGTCGCGACGAGAAGCAGGGTGGGAACCATTGCTTTAAAATATAATAAAACTGAAAATTTTCATTTTTTCTTCTCTTGTCCTACTCATACAGCACTATGCGTAAGCATATAATCCAATTGTGTTTAAACCAAAAATGCATTAGTCATAATTGGCTGTACTGGCGTAAATTGTGGGGGGGGGGGGGTATATGGTGTATAATTCCAATTACGTGGTTTCCTTTCTGTTTAAAAAGTCACTAATCTCTTTATGAAACCTTTGAGCGTGTAGAACACAATTAGGAGCCCCTTATTTTGTGCTAGTTTGAAAAGGTCTTTAGATTCTGGAGTCCATACATGATTCGAGAATGTTTCAATTTGACATTTCCCAGAATAAAAAGTGTACGAAAGCTTTCCGCTTGATTTTTAACATTTGGAATCATTCGCTAATCAAAGTGGTATCGTATAGTGTAAAATATTTAGTTCATGAAGTATTTTGCTACTACTAGAATTGTGATTTATTTGGGTTGTTCATTTTTGGAATTCATTGAGTATCAGGGTACTTAACAAAACTTCCAGTTTCTCGAAACGATTTTTTTTCGACCAATCCACACCTTTTCGGATGACGCCGTTAGATTTAACGAAAGCACTCCATAGAACGGGATAGGAAGGCATTGATTGACCATGGTCGGTAAGTATAAACTGAGGTTGTTCTAGCACTAAGCATCTGCCCAACATGATCTTTCTTTTACGTGTGAATTTGCTGTACCGTGTTAGTTATTAATCAGGTATTGTTGGCTTTATATGATTTCCTAATGAGAGATCTTTTGGTTCCCGGAATAGATCCTAACCTCGGAGAAAAGCCAGGAATCCTAACCTGTATGTCCATTTCCGTTTTATGTGGGATAAGGGCAAATTCTACGCATTCTCAGTGTTGAATATAAGTTTGAAGTTATGTTGTGTGGCAACACCAAAGTTTTATTTTTCTGAGAAGTCGTTTGGCCTCAGTTCTGTTGTCTTTGGAGATTATTTGTAGTGTTTGTGCGTGTCTGTCTCTAGTATTTTTCACTCATGTTGTATCAATAAAATTAGTTAAATGTAAGATTCAAGCAGCTTGTCTTGTAGATATTTTCTGCCCAAATTGATGCTGTCTCAAAATTTAGAGATATTTTTGTTGACGACGTTTACCGTTTAGCTGATTTTGAACGATAAACAATCTCGATCTGCATGGTACAAAATATATTGTGTATCAAAAGTTGGCGTTCATGGAAATCATCTTAAAAAGTACAAAACGTCTACACTTAAAGATAATTCCTGTTTATTATGTTAGATTCGCGTGCTATATGACAATTTTGCGGTACTGCACTAACACTTTGGAAATTACTTGGGGAAAAAAAAACATGGATGTCACATGATAAATTGCGACAAACATGATAAAAATAAGTGGGTTTTTCTGTCACAAAACAAAAAGAAATCTATTGGGGAAGCTGCTGTTCGGACGGCTGCGGACGGTTGTACCTCCTGACTGGAAACCTACCTCCTGGTCAGGAAATTCGGAATGTTGTCGAGAGAGATCGGATGCGGGGTCAAACGTGAGGGTCTCATCTCTCTCCAGGAGTTTTCATTCCAATGAAATGAACAAGTAAAATTCGATCACCTATTTCGGTTTCAGTAGAACCTAACTAGAAAATAACATGTACAAATTCTCCTTTTTTGTATGTCGTGGTTGTATTATTCATTATCATGTTTCCCTAAGTTTTCAGGGTGTTGTTTCTGATTTTTAATATCTTGAAACTGTGGTCTTGTTGATGGGACTGGCATGCAAAATAAAAATGGCGTACCTTTGTACCCAAGGACACATGACCATGTGTACCCACGGACGTAATTTTTAGTGTACTTGGGTCACACCTGAGCCTTCTTACAATCTGAACTACCTCAAAGTGGTGCCTTTTTATCCGCGTCTGAAATTTACTCTCAAGAAAGATGATGAATTTAGTAGACTTGAGGAAATATTGTTGAAGTTTTCTCCACCTGTTGTATGATCTACAGACTGTGAATCCCAGCTGTTTTCATTTGAATTCGACTTTTATGGATTTTTGTTGGGTTAATCTAAACTGAATTTTTGTAATGAATGTATTTCGTTAAAGGTTTCAATTTATAATATTAGAAGAATATTACATATTAATAGAAGCCATTATTTAGGTACAGGGAGCCAGCCATAGTAGTTACGTATCCAATTAATGTTTTGTTTCAAAACATATTAGGCTCTCTTAAGAGTAATTATTATGTTTTTTAAGAGCTCACTGATGTTAAAAATAAAGGATAAAAAAAAAGAACAAAACCTTAGGTTTTAGTTCAATTTTCTAAGTTCAATTTCTGTTTATTTTTTTTATTTTTTTCTTATTTTCAATGGAAATTGAAGTATTTCAATATAAATGGCTTATGAAAATGTACTCAGTTCCTCAGATCTATTTATTGATTTATTTTTATATGTACATGGATACAAAGACCCCTATCCGTGGGGTGAACGGGGTGTTGTACCTACAGACAAAAAAGGTAGTTTTTAAGAAAAAAAATGCAGTTGAAAGCTTTAAAATTTTCATCTGACGAAAATTGCCAAATTAAATAATAAGTTGTAGATTCCGGTATAAATTTTACCTATCGACTATCCATTCCCAGAGACGAGCAAAAAATTGAAAAGTAAATTTCCTCCGTGGGTAAAGCAGCTTTCCCTACCTATTAAATAGGAACCAGATAGATCAAAAGTCTAATTTTCAAGCAAATATTCTCTTCTGATTCCATTTTTTTTTTTTAAATTCGCTTTTAATTTGAGATTATGAATGTATTCACATCTACAATCAAATTAATTTTGTGCATATAACACTAATTTAATTCAAATACTGAAATACGTTAAAAAGTCAGTAATCCAACGTTATTAAGCACAAAACTTGCAACTGATTGCAGACACGTGTTTCGGTGTTACAAGGAACACCTTTTTCAATGCAAAGAAGTGTGAGCTTTTGGATGAAAAGTCATCCGAGAAAAGCAACACGGTGGAACGGGAGATAGTATAAATATCAAAAAATAGAAATTAAACAAAACAAAAAAGATAAAATGACACATGGAGACAAAATTTATTATATAATTCCATCAGGGAAAAAAACCGTTAAGTAATAAATTTTAAAAGAAAACCCATAAACAATGCAAAAAGTCCAGAAATGAAACCAGTCTGAATAAATTAGCAATAAATTTACCAGCGGGAAAAACTATGTATGGAAGCAATGTATCAAATGGAGAAATGCAGAAAAAACAGAAGGATAAACATATTGGAATTAGTTAATCACAAAACGAAATAAGAAAGCAAAAAATGAAAAAATAGAAGTAAGAAATGTACGACGTTTACATAAAAATAATAGAAAATCTAAACCAATTTTAACAAAGGAGTTCAAACAGAGGAAAAATAGGGAATTGCAGTAAGATCGTTAACTAAATTAGAACGGTTCCTCAGGATGTGGAAAGATTCCCAAAAATCAAGATCCAACGAATTGGGGCATTTTTGGATAATTTGATAAGAGTTAAAATCAAAAGAGCGATTTAATTCCCAACAGTGTTGAGCAATACTGGATTTATACAGCTGTTGTTTTCTCACATAGCTTTGATGTTCTTTTAACCGAAATTTCAAAGAACGGCGGGTCTGTCCGATGTATCCGAGTCCGCAATTGCAAACAATTTTATAGATCCCACAGCAATTAAGAGGGTGAATAGAATCTTTAAGAGAAGATAAAGAAAGTTTATTAATAGGAGAAAATACCACTTGGAATTGGAATCGCTTCAGAATCTTAGCAACCTGAAAACTGATACCAGGGAAGAAAGGCAGAACAACTAAATTCTTAGTGTTAAAAGTTCTATTAAGAACAACATTTTGAGATTTTTTGCAAAGTTTTTTGTAAATGGAATCAACTAAGGTGGGCGGATAGTCTCTATCAACAGCCACAGCTCTTATATAGTTAAGTTCCGCATTAAGAAGCTCAGGTGAAGAACAAATATTCATTGCACGATAAACATATGTGTTGAAAGTTGAATATTTTTGATTAGGAGGGTGAGACGATAATCTATGTGGGGGTAAGGAAACAGCAAAAGGTTTACGATAAACCGTAGTTTCAAAACCGGACTCAGTTCGAGAAACGAGAACATCCAGGAATGGAAGGCAATTATTCTGTTCTTTTTCACAAGAGAATTGAATATGAGGATCAATGGAATTTAAAATGGATAAAGCATCATCAATGCTTAGTTGATCGTGGTTCATAAGAACAAAACAATCATCAACATAGCGAACATAGAATTGAAACTGTAGTTTCTGAAACAACTTGACCTCAAAGTAATGCATGTAAATATCACTAAGGATTGGGCTAAGTGGGTTTCCCATTGCCAAACCATCCGACATAGTATAAAATTTACCATTAAAAACAAAGGAACTTTGCCTTAGACAAGTATGAGTAAGGAAAACTAAATCCTCAATTTCCTTAGAGGTAAAAGGAAATTCAGACAGTCTACTCTGAAGGCATAACAATGAACCCTCGACCGGAACGTTCGTAAATAATGAGTTCACATCAAAAGAAGCCATAAAAGAATTATTTGGAACGCAATTCTGAATTTTTTTGACAAACTCGATAGAGTTTTTTACAGTGAATACATTATTACTCAGAAGAGGAGAAAACACAGAGACTAAATATTTTGCAAGTTTATAAGAAGCCGTACCAATATTGGAAACAATCGGCCTGAAAGGAATGCCAGCTTTATGTACCTTGGGTAAAGCATAAAATCTAGCGCAATTAGCAATAGAAGGAATAACAGAGCGTTTAACATTTATTGGAATAGACTGAACAGACTTGACAGCCGAAGAAATAGTCTTTAACTCATTTTCACTGGGATCTTTAGAAATCTCTAAGTATGGACCAGAAGAAATCAAATCATTAGTTTTGTCAACATAAGATGATTTGTCAAGAACAACAATTTGACCACCCTTGTCAGCTTTAGTAACAACAATATCTGAATTAGAAGTTAAATTCTTTACAGTACGCCGAACAATATTAGTAAAGACGGGATTGGAAATTCTAGAATTAAAGTCCACATTAGAAGCAATAAGATGCCTAACGCAATCTTTTTGATTGGATGATAAGGCACTAAATTTAAAAGCTTTCTCAATTGGAGCAATAAGCTTAGAAAAAGAAGGTTTGCTGGCCAGAGCAAAGTTATCATTGCATTTTAGAGCATTAATTTGAGAACTATTTAAAGGAACACTTGAAATATTAACGACAACATTTTTGTTTACCACTGGTAAATTTTCCGAAGGAACAACTTTCAAATTTCTACAAAGTTTAGCTAATTTCTTTTTCAAAACAACTTGATGATTCTCCGTAGAACGAAGGGTTCTAGACCAAGAAGTTCTATCAACATAATCAAAATCAGAAATAGAATTTGAAATAGAGAGATGCAAATCATAGAGCTCACGTTCAATAAACGAGAGGCGTTTCCTAGTTTCTTGGATTGAAGCTCTAAGTAGAGCCAATTTCGACCGAAAAATAACTTTATCAATTTTTACAGAACGTGGTAAGTTACATTTCAAAGAAATAAAATTCGGAATAA
The DNA here is from genome assembly GCF_026930045.1 of Uloborus diversus. Taxonomy (NCBI): domain Eukaryota; kingdom Metazoa; phylum Arthropoda; class Arachnida; order Araneae; family Uloboridae; genus Uloborus; species Uloborus diversus. The sequence goes on along the minus strand of NC_072731.1, from coordinate 100,013,347 downwards.
CTTTCCTGCGCCTACATTCTTGAAGAAATTTTAAGTGGTTCAAAAAGCGAAACTTCTTAATACGAAGATTGCAAAACCTATTGATTTGAGACATTCCAAAAACAAAATAACAAAGTACATAAGAACAAACTCTTATCAAAAATACACATCAAATTAAAACAGTAACCAGGCAAAATTGAAGCAAAATTCAAAACTACCAAATACAACCAAAATTTTAGGCAAGAAGAAAGAAAAAAGAAAGTAGAATGCAAACGTACGGCCCGTTTAAGCCAACTAAATAAAGAATAAATACCTTTGTGCTGAAAAATTAAAAAGTCAGTAATCCAACGTTATTAAGCACAAAACTTGCAACTGATTGCAGACACGTGTTTCGGTGTTACAAGGAACACCTTTTTCAATGCAAAGAAGTGTGAGCTTTTGGATGAAAAGTCATCCGAGAAAAGCAACACGGTGGAACGGGAGATAGTATAAATATCAAAAAATAGAAATTAAACAAAACAAAAAAGATAAAATGACACATGGAGACAAAATTTATTATATAATTCCATCAGGGAAAAAAACCGTTAAGTAATAAATTTTAAAAGAAAACCCATAAACAATGCAAAAAGTCCAAAAATGAAACCACTCTGAATAAATTAGCAATAAATTTACCAGCGGGAAAAACTATGTATGGAAGCAATGTATCAAATGGAGAAATGCAGAAAAAACAGAAGGATAAACATATTGGAATTAGTTAATCACAAAACGAAATAAGAAAGCAAAAAATGAAAAAATAGAAGTAAGAAATGTACGACGTTTACATAAAAATAATAGAAAATCTAAACCAATTTTAACAAAGGAGTCCACACAGAGGAAAAATAGGGAATTGCAGAAAGATCGTTAACTAAATTAGAACGGTTCCTCAGGATGTGGAAAGATTCCCAAAAATCAAGATCCAACGAATTGGGGCATTTTTGGATAATTTGATAAGAGTTAAAATCAAAAGAGTGATTTGATTCCCAACAGTGTTGAGCAATACTGGATTTATTCAGCTGTTGTTTTCTCACATAGCTTTGATGTTCTTTTAACCGAAATTTCAAAGAACGGCGGGTCTGTCCGATGTATCCGAGTCCGCAATTGCAAACAATTTTATACTATGTCGGATGGTTTGGCAATGGGAAACCCACTTAGCCCAATCCTTAGTGATATTTACATGCATTACTTTGAGGTCAAGTTGTTTCAGAAACTACAGTTTCAATTCTATGTTCGCTATGTTGATGATTGTTTTGTTCTCATGAACCACGATCAACTAAGCATTGATGATGTTCTTTGTAGAAATTCGAAAGTTGTTCCTTCGGAAAATTTACCAGTGGTAAACAAAATTGTTGTCGTTAATATTTCAAGTGTTCCTTTAAATAGTTCTCAAATTAATGCTCTAAAATGCAATGATAACTTTGCTCTGGCCAGCAAACCTTCTTTTCCTAAGCTTATTGCTCCAATTGAGAAAGCTTTTAAATTTAGTGCCTTATCATCCAATCAAAAAGATTGCGTTAGGCATCTTATTGCTTCTAATGTGGACTTTAATTGTAGAATTTCCAATCCCGTCTTTACTAATATTGTTCGGCGTACTGTAAAGAATTTAACTTCTAATTCAGATATTGTTGTTACTAAAGCTGACAAGGGTGGTCAAATTGTTGTTCTTGACAAATCATCTTATGTTGACAAAACTAATGATTTGATTTCTTCTGGTCCATACTTAGAGATTTCTAAAGATCCTAGTGAAAATGAGTTAAAGACTATTTCTTCGGCTGTCAAGTCTGTTCAGTCTATTCCAATAAATGTTAAACGCTCTGTTATTCCTTCTATTGCTAATTGCGCTAGATTTTATGCTTTACCCAAGGTACATAAAGCTGGCATTCCTTTCAGGCCGATTGTTTCCAATATTGGTACGGCTTCTTATAAACTTGCAAAATATTTAGTCTCTGTGTTTTCTCCTCTTCTGAGTAATAATGTATTCACTGTAAAAAACTCTATCGAGTTTGTCAAAAAAATTCAGAATTGCGTTCCAAATAATTCTTTTATGGCTTCTTTTGATGTGAACTCATTATTTACGAACGTTCCGGTCGAGGGTTCATTGTTATGCCTTCAGAGTAGACTGTCTGAATTTCATTTTACCTCTAAGGAAATTGAGGATTTAGTTTTCCTTACTCATACTTGTCTAAGGCAAAGTTCCTTTGTTTTTAATGGTAAATTTTATACTATGTCGGATGGTTTGGCAATGGGAAACCCACTTAGCCCAATCCTTAGTGATATTTACATGCATTACTTTGAGGTCAAGTTGTTTCAGAAACTACAGTTTCAATTCTATGTTCGCTATGTTGATGATTGTTTTGTTCTTATGAACCACGATCAACTAAGCATTGATGATGCTTTATCCATTTTAAATTCCATTGATCCTCATATTCAATTCTCTTGTGAAAAAGAACAGAATAATTGCCTTCCATTCCTGGATGTTCTCGTTTCTCGAACTGAGTCCGGTTTTGAAACTACGGTTTATCGTAAACCTTTTGCTGTTTCCTTACCCCCACATAGATTATCGTCTCACCCTCCTAATCAAAAATATTCAACTTTCAACACATATGTTTATCGTGCAATGAATATTTGTTCTTCACCTGAGCTTCTTAATGCGGAACTTAACTATATAAGAGCTGTGGCTGTTGATAGAGACTATCCGCCCACCTTAGTTGATTCCATTTACTAAAAACTTTGCAAAAAATCTCAAAATGTTGTTCTTAATAGAACTTTTAACACTAAGAATTTAGTTGTTCTGCCTTTCTTCCCTGGTATCAGTTTTCAGGTTGCTAAGATTCTGAAGCGATTCCAATTCCAAGTGGTATTTTCTCCTATTAATAAACTTTCTTTATCTTTTCTTAAAGATTCTATTCACCCTCTTAATTGCTGTGGGATCTATAAAAGTGTTTGCAATTGCGGACTCGGATACATCGGACAGACCCGCCGTTCTTTGAAATTTCAGTTAAAAGAACATCAAAGCTATATGAGAAAACAACAGCTGAATAAATCCAGTATTGCTCAACACTGTTGGGAATCAAATCACTCTTTTGATTTTAACTGTTATCAAATTATCCAAAAATGCCCCAATTCGTTGGATCTTGATTTTTGGGAATCTTTCCACATCCTGAGGAACCGTTCTAATTTAGTTAACGATCTTACTGCAATTCCCTATTTTTCCTCTGTGTGGACTCCTTTGTTAAAATTGGTTTAGATTTTCTTTTATTTTTATGTAAACGTCGTACATTTCTTACTTCTATTTTTTCATTTTTTGCTTTCTTATTTCGTTTTGTGATTAACTAATTCCAATATGTTTATCCTTCTGTTTTTTCTGCATTTCTCCATTTGATACATTGCTTCCATACATAGTTTGTCCCGCTGGTAAATTTATTGCTAATTTATTCAGAGTGGTTTCATTTTTGGACTTTTTGCATTGTTTATGGGTTTTCTTTTAAAATTTATTACTTAACGGTTTTTTTCCCTGATGGAATTATATAATAAATTTTGTCTCCATGTGTCATTTTATCTTTTTTGTTTTGTTTAATTTCTATTTTTTGATATTTATACTATCTCCCGTTCCACCGTGTTGCTTTTCTCGGATGACTTTTCATCCAAAAGCTCACACTTCTTTGCATTGAAAAAGGTGTTCCTTGTAACACCGAAACACGTGTCTGCAATCAGTTGCAAGTTTTGTGCTTAATAACGTTGGATTACTGACTTTTTAATTTTTCAGCACAAAGGTATTTATTCTTTATTAACTGAAATACGTATTTGCGTTTTGTTTTACGAATTCATGTATTTTGTAACTTAAATTATTTAACTTTTAATTATATCACAGTGGTATTTTTTTATTTCTTAAACGAGACTTTTCTAATTTCTATAATTTTTTCTGTTATAACACGAAACATTAATATACAAACGATAATATTTTATTAATGCCTTCAAAATGTCGACAGTAGTGTAACAAAAGATATGCATAACATTTTTTTTTTTTAAATTAGTATTTCATTTTTTCCTGAAACTGTGAATGTGTGAACTAGAGGCATTTATATTTGATAATTGTGCTTGAAAGAAATTTAAATTTGGAACCCAATACGACATGCATTATGTATTATATCTATATTTTCCAGCAATAAATCCGAGCATAGAATCTGTTTTCGAAAATGCTGAACAACATATACATTCCGATATATCGAGTTTTTAATTGAAATACAAAAGTAACATTAGAAATTTGAAGAACCAAAATGAAAAAGCCGTGACCATTTGTTCGAAATCTAAAATCAATATTGACTCTAGAAGAATTTTTCGCTTTCCAATGAACTTGCTTTTATGCCATTCGGCATTGATCATTTCAAAAATACGAAATATTCCTTTGGCGCATCAAAGTAAAGCATTCTAAATTATGCATTGAACAATATCATATTTAAGCTTAAAGAAGCAACCGAGATAAATAACAAATTATTTACTACATTTTTGCGTGAAGTTGTCGTTATTACACGTTTAAAAAACTTTCATTTACAATATTACTTTTTACTTACATTTTTTTTTAACATTTGCAGTTCTTAAGTAAAAGAACTTCCTCTTCTAGTCAAAACAAAAAGTAAAGAAGCACACTGACGTGATATAGTTAGTTCTTCCAAACATCCAAATACGTAGTTTTCTAAACAAATAATAAACGGGTAATCTTTGATTGATTAAAAACCTTTCCGATTAATCTTTCAATTGAGACACTTTATCTATTTTTCATTTGTTAGTTATAAAAATAGAACAAAAATTTACAGTATTAATTTTTTTTTACTTGTCATGACTTTCAATTGCATTAAGCCAGTTTAAACGAAGTCAATGTATTACTAATGTTGAATGATCATTAATACTCCTATAGCACCTTTTTAAGGAAAAGGGAAACGTAGCCTCATTCTGTCCTGGCATGATTTCAATTTGCAATACGTGTGGTTCTACAGGGTCTGTATAAAAAATAATGAGACTGAGGTGTTTTCTAATTTATTGCAGATATTAATACTAACACCTAAAATTCTTCAAAATAAGACCCTTGACCTAGCACACACTTATCCCACGAGTCTTCTAAGCTTCAAAGGCTGCCTTATAGTCTGCTTCCAGAATGTACTTTATAAGTCTTGTACCAGCGCCTTTATGGCCTCCAGGGCTCCATGGTGATGCCCTTTTACTGATGTTTTCATCTTCTGGAATGGAAAGAAGTCGGCTGGAGCTAAATAGTGGCTGTGTGTAGACGAGCTGGGTTAGCGTAGGGATACCATTATTGACCAGGAAGTCTTGGAGATGTGATTTAGTTGTTTCCAGCATTTCTCAAGTTTTCAGCAATGCTGCTGTGAACTGATTTTATCAAGTCCAACTTCATCTGCAATCGTTCTCACACTTAACCGGTAGTCCGAATTTAGCACAACACGCACACGTTCCACATTTGCGTACGTTTTGCTGGTTGGCGGACACCCTGTTTGTGATTCATCCTCGACGCTCTCCCGGCCATCTTTAAAACACTTGTGACATTGAAACACATGCGCCTTCTACAGACAATTATCTCCGAACACTTGCTTACATAAGGCTTACTCAAGGCTCTGAGGTCGATTTACTAAACTCCACACAAAATTTAATCACGTAACACTGCTTAAATGTTGTCTGCATTTTGGAGCTGGATCCGACGCGACGTTTGCAACAGAGGTCCACTGTCATGACGATGCAGTTCGAATCAAGACTTCCAGGTGACTGCGGACCGGAGTGAGTCCCACCAGTAACGCCAACCACCGACCTAACCAGTTTCTGCGCATTTGAGAGGTACACTCTCATCAGGAAAAAATGAGTCTCATTACTTTTTGTACAGACCCTGTTTTAAATGAAATTTTTTTTATGTGTGCATGTCTAATAACGAAATACTGCGTTTCGATCAGCTTCATGCACTTTCGACTTTTGAATTAGAACTCAGTCTGTACTTAAGTAACGAATAAATACCTTTGTGCTGAAAACTAAAATAATCAATTATCGAACGTATTGAAAACACGCACTAATTTGCTTGTTTTGTGCTTCAATACGTTGGATAATTGATTATTTCAGACTGTACTTGTTCAAAATTCTTTTATTAAGTTCTGCCCTTTACTTTTGTATTGATGTCATTTTTGTAAGTGCTCCCTACGCTTTTGATTCCTGGTTAGTAAGCACATGCTGTTTGTTATTAAGAACACAAAACCCACAGTTTGTGGCATCAAGAAGCCTTTTATTTAACAAACCTAATCTTTTGTATTGGCTTGAGAAATTCTAGGAACAATAAAGACATGATGACTTTTTTCAGTGAAATCAGAAAGTGGAGAAATAAAATACGTGCAAAAGAATTTTTATATATAAAAAAAAACAAACATAAAAAAATGTTTCATGCAATAAACAAAAGTCATCAAGTACACACATTCTTTCTTTTGTACAAGATGACAAACTGTGTTCATCTGAAGAAAAATATATTTGTTTTTCGTCCAACGTTTGTCAGCGTAAACACGCAAACCATTTGATAAAATTCGATTAATTTCTTTCGCTCTCTTATATTTGTACAAACTATTTCAGGAAAATAGAGACATTTATTTAAAAATGGTTTTAAAAATTATTTCCGTGAGAAATTTTTGAGAAAGATTGCAGTTCCCATCCGACAAAAAAGATTTTTACTGACATTTTTTAAAATAATTGAAAACACGAAGTTTTTCATAATTTTCATAAAAATATTCTGTTTTATTGAAGGGAAAATGACTGCTTTAGAAAGCAAATATAAAACAAATCTACTAGAACTTATGCTCACATATTCTACACACGACAGATATTTCATTTTCGTGAACAATCAAGTCCTGTTTGCATTAGAAATATTAGTTTTCAAGAGCAAATATTATAAACAGAAACGCCGATGTACACCCATAATTTTAAATTTTCTCTCCTGTAATACAAGCAATTGCATTATTACGACTGATATTCAGTTTTTCCTGTGTCAAAAGCATGCGATCACGGAAATATATGAAACTTAGTGCGAATGCAAGTTTAAAACGAATTCAACTGTCACAGGTACGATTTTTTTTTTTGCACATTTTAAACTACGGTTTTATTAACTGTGTATATCTTTCTGAGTTGTGTGACAAAATTGCACACATTATAGAAAAAATATCATACTTCCTTTTAATAGTACAAAACTTGAATATATTAAGTATAACCTTTTACTATTTAGTCTACAAAACATAGTGATCCTTTAACTCCATGTTATTTTGAAAGGTTTGAAAATAATATTAATAACATTGTTATTATTATTGTTATCTTTGTTGTTGTTATTACTTTTGATATTATTGTTATCAATATTATTATTATTATTGTTATTGTTATTAATACTAATATCGTTATTATTAGTGATGTTGTTATGATTGGATTTATTGCACTCCAATACTTTCATTTTGGTTGTAAAATATTCATAAAATGAAGCTTCCTGCATTTATTTTAACAGTTCCATTACATTCACCTTTTGCTCAAATGAGGCAAAGAGAGTGTTGATGTTTTGACAGATATTATCATAAGAATGCTAAAATAAATCATTTCTACTCTCATAAAGCAAAGTAATCCTTTATGTAAAAAGAAAATTTCTAATCATATAAGTAAAGTGATAAATTCATTCTTTCTTGAAAACGGAATCCAAAGAGACGGGAATACTAATGTTAATTGTTAACAATTAAAGTCATGATAACATGTGAGTCATATTAAGCTTGCTCAAGGAAACTAATTACACAATATCTCAAAGGGAGAGAGAGGATTCTTAAATTCATCCCTCTAATTAAGATTTGGGTCTTTCAGTGAAAGGACTTGTATAATTTAAGCATGTGCTGTAAGTTGTTGTGCTATATCTTACTCCACAATGAAGTGCTATAGTTTATAGCAGGATGCTGTTTAGTTAGAAATTATTTCATTAGGCTTTACATAACGTCCTAACATTTTCAAAGATATGTGTGTATAAAGTAATCTGTTATTTAAAGTAAAGATTTTCAATGCAATATTTTTAATGAAATCCTACAGACACAATGAGTAAACGGAACTTTAAAACTTATGATTTATAAAATAAAATTATCAACACATTTCTTTTGATAAAACATAGAAGAAACACAGTATACATTTGCATTTTCTTCTGCGTAATTGATATCAATAGCGGAAACGCAGACAAAAAACTTGATTTGGGGTTTTTTTAATATTAAGAATAAAATATGATTTTATACGTGATATATAGAGGCCAGAGTAAGTCTCGTTTGACTTTATTAAGAGTCTACATTATCTTTACTTGTGAAATTCGACGATTTCATTGAAGTAAGGCGAATAGCTGATTTGTCTTCCTCTTTTATTTCTATATCATAATTAAGTCAGAATATAGGTATCTTTTAAAAAGCAGTGTGGAAACTCCTACCTGCAAAAAATGATTTAACAGTTCATAAGAAATGAATGAAAGTGTACAACTTCTTAACACATTGTTGTAGTTGCTTATCAATTAGCAAAACTATTTTTTGCTCATTAGGGCTTGAAAACATAGTTATATCTTTGTGCCACCTATGACTACATTATAGTTAATCAAAATCGCTATTTTTTTCGTGATGATTGATAAAAAGCCACAATTTTTATTAGATTATTTAAGCACTATGACGTTTTTTATAAAATATTATATGAAACAAAAACGTTTTAATGCACTATGTTTTCAAGATGAACTACAAATTATACAAAAATGTTGTTTAAGCCCCATGCAGATTAAAAAAATATCATAGAGCTTCAAATAGTCCTAAATATTGCTTGTAAATGTGCAGTTGTTTGCTTTTAATAGCTATCAAAATACTTAGAAATTTTGAAAGGGTATATGGGGCGCACGCCACAGGCAATTAAATGCATTGATAATTTATCTAACAATTTTATAGCTCCGCAAGCAGTATTATAAACAGAGATTAAAGTTTTAGCATTGATTTAAACATTTAAATGTTAATAATAACTTAAATATTTGCCAGGCATTATGATGAAACAAAATATAGCAATTTGGAAATTTGCCAAAGGTCATAAAAATAGAAAAAAAAACAAGTATTTGTTTTGGGTCAAATGTGCCTAGTCTCTCTCCTTTTTATATAATGTTTTATGTCTTTGTAGTTGACATCTGGAGATAGGCCGGGTACTGGTGCACTTACCCTATGCTTATTTCTTCTTAATTTCATTTATTGGTTTTAGGATGAAAATATAGAGTTATTTTTTGTATTTTACTTAAGCACAAGAAACTAATCGCTTATCTAATCTAGGTGCTATCAATATATGTCGAAAGTTGAAAGAAAATTGACTCTGAATCTAAATTTTACTATATTATACCACGCATGAATTATTTCTAGAGTGAAAAATCATTTATTGCGAAGAATAATACCATTTCACAATGCTAACGTTATAACTCTATCTCTTCTTTTAAATGGGAATCTACAGTATCCGCAGATACAGAAAAGATAATTACATTTTGTTTGTCTCCCAGGAGGAATTATTTTCTGACATGAATTAATGACACTGATTAGTATAAATCTTTCGGATAATAGGGAAAAAACTAATTTTCTTTATTGTCTCATAGGAAATAAAGATTATATAATGCTTGTAACATAAGCAGAGGGCAAAGTAATAAACGTCGCATGTTTTTGTTTCTTTTAGTTTCTTGTATATATTAACAAGAAATTATTTCAAATAATTATAATAACTGGGATGAAAGCATTTCTTTAAAATACTTTAGAAAGAGAGAGAAAATTGGAAATTGGAGCTAGATTATAATTAAAACAACTGCAATTGTTTGAAACAATAAAGATGTCACTTTAGCCGTTTAATTCAATGTTAATTTATTTTGCTTGAAATTATCTTAAATAATTTCTGTTAACAATAAGAACAGTTGATTTTTTTTTTTTTTTTGAAATGTTGATTACGGTAGAATAAGAAATTAGGAAAAATAAATCAGTATTATTTAACGATTCATATTAAAAATATCAAAAACTATTTATTTAGTACTAGTTTAAATAATTTCTTTTATTTCAAGTTGTGCGGTACAGGAAAGAAAACAATCTTCAGATTTTTTTACGAATTTTCAAACGAATTTTAGAGTTTAAAATCTCTAAAAAGGCGTAGAGGAAATAAAAAAAAAAAGACACGCAAAAAAAGGAAATATTAAATATATCTGTTTATTTACTTTTGATACACAAATATTTAACTGAATAAATTCGAAAAAAATATTTTTAATAGGGGTAAGGGGGCAGAAAGTAAATATAACTAGTGCTTTTTGAATTATCTCTACTTTTATTTAAAATACCCAAAAATCTGCAACTGTTTTCAAGCAATTATTGAAATTTTTTCATCATTACTAAATGTTTTTTTCAATTTGCTCAACAGGAAGCGCTGCAAACTTTATTTCACTTGTTCATGGAAGACAGTGATGATAAACAATCTCAAGTAAACGATTACTGTTTATCATGACAAATAAAAGTAATCTTCAATAACACATAACCGTAGAAATAAGTTAAAAATAGAGAGAGAGATGGACAATGTACAAATATATAAAATATTCAAGTTGCATAAGTGAAGGAAATAAAAGAATACAATCATCATCTAGCAAACGAAACGCCAGTGCTAGTAAAGGAAGTTAATAAAACGGTAATTTCTAAAATTCTTAATGAGAAAATATAAATGGTTATCTGTATTGTAATGTAATACGTTAGCTAAGTTCATATTGAAACACATTTAATTTCATTATTACTTTTATCAAAGCACCTTTAAATACATAAAGAAAGAAATATGCCCTTTAAAGAAAACAAACAAACAAACAAACAAATATTTTCTTCAGTTTCGTGGTCTCATCTAAGAAAATAAATAAAAGTTCGAAAAGAAATACAGTACTTAATACGGTTCTTATAAGCAATTAATATTAATAATAAAATTAATAAAAGTCATTAGGAAAAAACTGGTTGAAAATTTAAGAAAGATCATTGTTTAATTGGAATGAGAGTAAAATCGTTGTTTCAACACGTTCAGTAACATGAAAAACTAGAGTCTCTTATGTTATTTCCTTTCTTTTTAATCTTTTAATTGTTCTTTCTTTCTTTTTCAAAAATATTTTTGAAAGATTTTTTTTAACCATCGGGAGGTTAAAATCCAGCATCTTAATCATAATGGTTAAAATTCTGTTTGATATTGAGTTCTATATTTTACTATTGTTTTTAAAAGTAACCCTACGGAAGCAAGTACTCCGGAACAGTTAACCGAAAGTTATATTTTTAGCTGCTAGGTACATAAAATATTTATGAGTGTAATAAGGTTGAGTTTCATTGATATACAGTGGCTCCCAAAAGTGTTCGTACACCTTGAAATTTTGTAGTAAAACCAAAATAACGCAAAACTGAATTCGAATATGAAGTCCAATTTTTTTCCACACCATTCTTATGCCATTCTGAATAAAACCCAGTAGTTTTTTTAAAAATATTGCCAAATTTTATTTTTGAAATTTGGTAAAAAACGATGAGACAGAGAAAAAATACGCCTCAAAAGTCATCGTACACAGAAATATTTTTGAATAAATTCATGATTAAAAATTGTCATATGTCGTTTTTTTATTATTTTTGCATTGTAATGACACTGTTAAGTCATTTGCCTTTAATTTTTTTGTTTATTTATTCCCTAATATTCTGCTTATTATTTTTAAATGGCAGGTATGCGTAGAAAACAACAAACACGATTCGAAATTAGATTTTTTTCCCTCACAGTAGCCATAAATTGGTTTGAAATGTCTCCAAATTAGTTAATTTATACCATTCTATAGTGAAGTGCTTGCTAAAATGCTTTTAGGACAAGAATCGGATCGAAAACAAGGTGAGAAAAGGTCAACTGGCAAAGTTAAGAAAGCGTGGTAGGAGGTTTACAGCTAAAAAATTATGAAAAATACACATTTGAGAGCTTAAAAAGTTTCTGCAGAATTGAATGAAACATTTTACGTTTCGATTTCACCTAAAATTGCTCGTCAAGTTCTCTGATTAGCTGGATTAAAGGGGATCTCATACAGGAGAATTTTTCTTGTTCGTGCAAAAAACAGTCAACTTACGCTTTCCGTCGTAAAATCAATGATAAATAAGCTCAAAACGTTTTGGAACGACGTCTTACTTATAGATGAAAATAAATTCAATTTTTTGGGTTAAATTGTTGTATAATCGTCAATAGAAGAAAAAGTGAAGAATTTAATCTTAAGAACTTAGCTGGATCAGTTAATCAGGACGGTGAAGGTGTTCTTGTGTGAGGGTGCATAACAGCATCAGGGCTTGGAAATTTGGAATTTTTTGATGAAATAATGAATCATGCTGTTCACTTAAATATTTCAAAAAACAATTTTAAACTAGTAGCCCAAAATTTGGCAATCGGAAACAACTTTGTTTTTTTATCAAAATAACGATAAGAAGTACACGTTTGGGTTTGGTGCCTCAAAAATTGTCCTTCAACTTAGAAATATCTCGTCAATCGCCAGATTTAAACTTAATGGAACATATTTGGTGATGTCTGGTGGCTAGATTATGAAAATACACCATTGAAACGAAAAGCGAACAAGAAACAGTAAGACTCGTAGTGCGGCTGAATACTTACTCAGAAATTGCACAAAAAAAGAAAGAAAACACAATGAAATCTATTCTCAGACGTTTAAAAACTGTTTTTGTTACTGCATGATATCCTACTAAGTAATTAATTAGTAAAAAGTTAGATTATTTACTAATTTTTTGACATTTTTTTCAAAGTGTACGAAGACTTTTGTGAGATAAAATTTCCGGCACTTTTTGGTTTTTGATTTAAAAAAAATTAAGTTTTGATGTTTTATTAAAAATTTTCATGTAGTTTTGTTACAAATAGATCATAGATCGTATAATAAAATATCTATTCCGAAATATTAATTCTAACCAATGGATAAGGGCCTATTTCATTGAAAGTCGTAGGTGTACGAACACTTTTGGGAGCCACTGTATGTCACAATTTTATTAAAATATCACTCACAAACGTAACTTCGGACAAACAATCATTTTCTTTGTACAGATACAGTGTTTCAAAAAAAAAAAGTTTCAAACGAATTACATTGTTTTAAGTTTTAGATTTCCTTGGCGTAATAAAAAATCCTGAATTGTTTTTTGTGACTGAAATGTTATTAGTTGTACAAACATTGAAATTTCGTTTCATCCAGTTTCTTGAGACACTGCCATTTATTAGAAGGCTTTACACACAATGACTCCAGTTTTAACTTTGAATGAATCAATAGAATTCAAACTCAAAACCGAAAGTGCATTTTTAAATTAATTGACGGAAAAAAATTAAAACCATCATAAAGCAAGCAGGAAATTATTACAAAATTATCGGAATTCAATCCCACACATTGTGCACTATTTCTTTTGATATCATTTAAACTAGGATACTAATAACATTTTTAAGTTATGATTGAAAAATCAATAATATTAATTTGTAACTCTAAATAGCTCACACAATCTTTTACTAGAAATTTAATATTTTATAGAATTCTCAAATGAATGCAAAGACTGACCTAAATTATGTTAAGTTCAAGTAAATTTCTGCCGTAGGGTTGTGGTTCCGCATTATTTTCAATGCCGGTGTTTGAAAAAAAAAAAAAAAAAACCTTGTGTTCAACAATATATTATTTCAAATAAATTGAAGTAATATTTGCCAAATATGAACAATCAATAATATTAATTAGTAACAAACTTTGTTACGGCTATTTTTTACTAGAAATAAAATACTATCATCTAGAATTCTCTAATGCGTGCAAAGTAAAGCAAATATAAGATTGAGTACATGTTAAATTTCGGCCGTATGGTTTTGGTTCCGATTATTATTTATTTATTAAAAAAATAATAAAAATAAAATAAAAAAATGTTTTAATGCGAAAAAAAAACTTTAATTTAACAATATATGGTTTCAAAACACAATTTTATTGGAAAAGAAAAATGAATCATTTATGACCTTCATTCAATATCTTTCAAACAAAGATATTTGTAGTGAAGTGAAAGGAGCTTTTCCCAAAAGAATTGTTAAATCTCAAAACCCCCGTATGATATCTTAACAAATTCGCTTTATTTATGTATTTCATTACGAGGCCGCGTGTTGTTGTCGATCAACTGCCATGTGAGATGGAGATTAACATTCCCTTAGGAATAACACGTTATTTCATCTCCAAGATATGTGGGAAGGATTGTTTGTTGTCCGAATCGCATTCCCTTTCATTCTGTTCCTTGTCGTCTTGTCACCGCCATCCCATTGCATATTCTGCGTGAAAGATGCTTCATTTCATGTCTGTGGAATTATTGATGCGCTTCCGGCTGCATCGTAACACAAGAGTGAAGAAAGCTTCAATCGAAAATGCTATTCTATAACAAAGAAAAGTCAAAACATGACATGCGTTAGAGCAATTTTGTTTTAAACTGTGTGTTTTAAAAAGTTGAAAAACAGAAATAGGTCTTTTTTTATTGTAATTGTATAGTTGAACCAATTTTTAGGTATAAAATCACATATTCATTCTTAAAACTATGTTTCTTTTGTAATTTTTTTTATGATTGCGATGAAAATTAAAGGTTTTAACAATGTAACATTTTTTGTGTTGTTGGAATTACAATTAAGTAGAATTTTTGCTTAAAAAACAGATTTGTTGTTGAACAAGGGCGAAATCAGTAACAGCTAAATGCTAATTCTAAAAATTAGCTAAGGATCAGTGTTGAATTTTTTTATATCCCTCTTCGTAATATATGATGAATATAAACAAATAGAAGATTGATATTTCATCTTCTAAGTTTTTGCTTTTGATCTCTTAACCTTTATAAAATATCTCGCTTGCTTTTTGTCAGAAGGTGTTAAAAGTAACTATGCTATAACGTAAGAACTTACTTACTTACTAGCGTTCAATTGATTCCTGTGCCTTAAGTGCGGTGTTAACAGTATATTACGAACCTCAGATTCAACATATTAAGATATCAATTAAAATCTAGTACTTGCTTATTATTCTCGAAAATTAGTCTATGAATACCAACGTACTGACAGCTTATACTAAGACACAACTAGAATAGAAGCAATGAGTAGTTAAATGCAAATAATTAGAGGAATTCCTTAGCAGACCCAAGCCATATTTGGTAATCACTTGGTATTGTGAGTAGAAAAAAAAATGTACAATTACACAAATACTGGGCATTGGAATAAATCGTAATATTTTGCTAAACCCTCAAAAATATACTGTTAATCCCAGCTGATTTAAATACATAGTCGGGAAAAGGGAACTTTTGAGTTCGTTACATGCGCTGCAAACCATTAAGAACCATTAAAGGGTGGCGAAAGTGACGTCTTTAATCCTTGAAGCAATGATCCCAAGTCACGCGATAAACTTGAAAGTAAAGCATCCCTACTAAACTAACAAATCGAGGTTTTGAACTTAATATCAATTTTGAATTTAATTGAGGTTACTCATTTTTATTCAGCACCATGGTTGAATTCATATTAAGAATTTAAAGACATTGATAGACGCTTCTAAAACAATTGAAGCAAAATAGGTTTCAGTGTTATGCATTTTTTTCTTAGATGGTCTTAAAAAACCTTTTACTTCCTTTTACAAAAAAAGAAGTACTGTATTTGCGAAAAAAAATTCACTCAAAATCGACCTTAATTTCCATTTTGCTCGCCCCTGAATGAATATTGATTTTTTTTTCAGCCCGACCACACGTGGATACATGCCTAAGAACGTATAGACACCTGAAAAATCTATTTTGACGATCCCCGAGTTAATTACAACGAGTTTTCTCGTGACGTCCGTATGGACGTATGTATGTGCGTATGTGTGTATGTGTGTGTATCTTGCATAACTCAAGAACGGTATGTCTTAGAAAGTTGAAATTTGGCACATAGACTCCAAGTGGGGTCTAGTTGTGCATCTTTTCTCTTGGTTGCATTTAGATGTCCCAAAGGGGATGTTTTTTACACCTATTTGGGGTAAAATCATTGTTATTTCAATGTAAACTCAAGCGGTACTATAATTTGGCAAACAATTGCCAATATATCGCCAAGCTTTTGGTCTCCAAGTTTTGTTGTCAACTCGGCGACGAATTTGGCGCGTTTTTTTTTTTTTTAAATCAGGTTTCAATTTGGCCATATTTAGAGAGTTAACCATTGAATCACATTAAAGCTGCCAATATTGGGAAAATTTATTTGTATAAAACGTTTTCTTTGCTTCGGTTCGCAACAGACTTGGAATGAAAGTATTTAAAGTGTTTTTTTGCTCACTTCGAGGCATTATTATCCTTAAATTGGAGTAAAAGGTAGTCATGTGGTGCACACATCAGCTGGGTTTTCTAAATAATACTTACCTGGGAACACACTGAAACTCATTCAAGATTCTTTTCTTAGATGGTCTAAAAAAACTTTTTTTTCAATGTAATACTTACCACTGTACACTGAAACTCACTCAAGATTTTTTTACGCGAGGAAAAAATCTACACTTTGAGGATTTATTCGAATTTTATAGATTGCAGAAAAAATATTTCACTTTCTTTTGAGACAATATTTTTTTTTAATAAACCCATTACCATTTTATGTTATGCTGTATGGCATTTAATCTGATAAAACTTCATCGTAGTATTACACTATCATTTCCTCCAAGCAAAATTAGCAACGTGACGCCAAGCGAAAATAAAGCTAACTTGAATAACTTAGAAAAAAATATTGAATTAATTTAACATCTGATAATATTACGTGTACAACATGTCTTCTATCAGTCAATATTTTTTCTCGAGATTTTCCATGCATGTCTTAAGAATGACTAAAGTGTTTGTCTTTGTTTTACTTTCCTCACTATCACACTGACAGACTTGAAGATAACGATGTGGCAGTTAAGTGTGAGAAATGACAGCAAAATTGATGAACTGCGAAAGTAATTTTATTTTTCAGTTTGTTGGAAATAGTTTTCTTTCTTGTTTCAAGAAATCCTATTTATTCTACTGTGTTTCTGTATTAACTCATAAAAAATAGTTTAGATATTGCATATACAATTTGTAGCAAATGTGCGTATACATAATAAATGTAAGTAGCTATGATCTAACTGAAAGTAACAAATTACATGATGAGACAAATAACTAATTATTTTTCCATTGCTTCTAAAAATGTTATTATTATTATTATTATTATTATTATTATTATTATTGTTTTATTTATTTATTATTATTATTATTTTATTTTTTTTTGAAGATTTACAAATTTCTGTTTTTAATTTTTTGAATGTTTATTTTACAATACTCATTGCATGATATTATGAAAGCTAAAAGTTTTACGTATTTAAATTATTTTTAAATTATTTAGCAACTTCTGTACAACTTCAAAAAAATTTGTGTATCACATGACTTTTTTTTAATCTAATTTAATGATAAAAGTGCCTCAGAGTAAGCACCAAGTTTGTTGCGAACCGAAGCAAAAAAAAAAAAAATATATATATATATATATATATATATATATATATATATATATATATATATTGTAACGGATTCGGTGCGACTTCCACTTTCTTGAAATGAAGACACAGTTCTTGATAAAAACACAGGAAATTTATTTACACTATGTACAGGAAAAATCTTCAACAACTGCTAAATTATTCATCAGCAATTAAGCAATTATCACACAACACCGTAAACTCAACGTTTACACACGTATTTACTTCCAAATACGAAAACAACACAGCGAAATGCCTCGCTATAAACAGAGCAAAATGCTCTCCGTTCGAAATCTGAATCGAAACTCACTGTTTATCCATCGCTGACGGCTTTTATACACCGAAAAGAATTTTCCACAACATTCTTACCTCTTCGCGAAATGCGTAGACCGTTAAGAAAGAAAATAGGGGTCGTATACTTTAGCCGAATGAAAAAGGGGTTGTATATTCATTACGGGAAACTATTTACAGGTTACGTTCCTACAATAATTACTATTTACAGAATTTGGAACATTGCCCCCTTCCCAAGGACTGCACGTCCCGGGCAGTACAATCCCCAGAAAGGGTGCGAAACCTCTATCACAAGTTTACAAATATACACATTAATTAATAACTAACAGATACAGAAAACACAATAATAACAAGAAATATTACTAAACATTAAAAGCAAAAATTATCTACAACTTTTATGTTATCAACCATGGTTGTTTACGTAATACTCATGAACTATGGCCATAGTATGGGGCTAACCGATCATAATGTACAACCCTAGGTTTTGCATTAGGTGATTTTTGGATCCTCACTACGACGTCATTTAGTCGGTTAACGACTTTGTAGGGTCCATCCCAATGCGACTGCAATTTGGGTGACAGACCTTTCCGTCGGATGGGATTCCATAACCAAACCTTGTCACCTTCGTTGAATTCATGTCCAGTAGACCTTGTGTCGTATCGGGTCTTCATCTTCTCCGCCGCGATGTTGATTCGCTCTCGTGCGAAGTTATGAACGTCTTCCAACCGGGCCTGGAGATCCTGGATGTACTCCTCAGGCGATGAAGGCGCATCCGGAGGACGACCGAAGACGAGATCACAAGGTAGCCGAAGCTCTCGTCCGAAGAGCATCTGGGATGGGGCAAATCCGGTAGTCTCGTGGACAGCACTGCGGTAGGCCAGCAGGAACAAAGGTAGCTTCTTGTCCCAATCCTGTTGATTTCTGGAGACCATAAGTGAGAGATTATTCAGGATTGTGCGGTTAAATCTCTCCACCACGCCGTCCGATTGTGGGTGTAGTGGTGTTGTCCTAGTTTTCTCAATTCCGAAAATTTGACATAGGCCCTTAAACACAGCAGAGATGAAATTCCTCCCTTGATCGGAATGAATCTGCAAAGGTGTTCCATATCTCGAGATCCAATGTTGGACTAGAGTCTCTGCTACGGTGGTAGCCTCTTGATCTGGAATGGGATATGCTTCCGGCCATTTGGTGAAGTAGTCGATGGAAACAAGAATGTATTTGTTCCCATCAGCAGTTCTTGGTAGAGGACCCAGGATGTCAATCCCAATTCGTTCGAAAGGAGCTCCAACGTTGTACAGATGTAGCTTCCCTCTGCTTCTCTTCTTCGGTCCTTTACGAGCAGCACAGGCGTCACAAGAATGGCACCACTTCTCCACGTCATCCTTCGCCTTGCTCCAGAAGAAGCGCTCCCGAACTTTATTGAGGGTTTTCAAGACACCAAAATGTCCTCCAGTCGCACTACTATGTATTTCTTTCAGAACATCTGAAATCCTTGATCGGGGAAGTAGTAACTGCCACCTAGATGTTTTGCCGTCATCAGATTCCCATTTTCGGTACAGCACGCCGTTCCGTAAATGGAGCGAGTTCCATAAAGCCCAATATCTTTTTGTTGCAGGACTGAAGATGGAAACGTCCTGCCAGCTAGGTCGCCGACTGTCACTTTCCATGAACTCCAAAATGGGTTTTATGTCGGGGTCTTCAAGTTAATCTTTTCGAACTTGGTCGTCACTCCACGGATCAGGTTCTGATGATATTGGAGTCACTGTCACCTGATACGCGGTAGGGCTAGTCGTTCCATACTGTTTCTCGATTCGGGAACAATAGTGGCAGTTCTCAGGACAGGGTCTCCTTGATAAAGCGTCAGCATTACCGTGAGATAACCCTTTTCGATGCTTGATCTCCATGTCATATTCCTGGAGCCGCTGTATCCATCTGGCTATCTGGCCTTCCGGATTCTTGAAGTTCAAAAGCCAAGTTAATGAGGCATGATCTGTCCGAAGCAGAAATTTTCGGCCGTAGAGGTAATGATGGAAGTGTTCTACAGCTTTCACTATGGCCAGTAACTCCTTTCTGGTGACGCAGTAATTTCGCTCCGACTTTGATAAGCATTTGCTCCAGTAAGCGATGACATGTTCATTTCCGTCAATTTCTTGGGATAAAACAGCTCCGATGCCCTCGTTGCTCGCATCAGTGTCCAGGATGAAGGATTTTTCGGGCTGAGGATAGGCGAGGATAGGCGTTGATGTTAAAGCCTCCTTCAGTCGTAGAAATGCAGCTTCGCATTCTTTGGACCATTCAAACTTTTGCTTGCACTCCGTCAGCTTATGCAAAGGTCGTGCGATGTTGGAAAAACCCTTTACAAACTTCCTGTAGTACGTGCAGAGCCCCAGGAAACTTCGCAGCTGATGGATGTTTTCGGGACGACTCCAACTCTTGACCGCAGATACCTTCTCTGGATCGGTTTGTACACCTTCAGAAGAGATGATGTGACCAAGGTAGTTCACTTCCCGGCGGAACAAATTACATTTGGACGGGCTTAACTTCAGATTGGCTTCCTTAAGCTTTTGCAGCACCTTCCTAAGATTAGCCAGATGTTCTTCGAAACTGCGTCCCACGATGATGATATCGTCTAAGTAGACCAGACAGGATTCGTAGGAAAGTCCTCTTAACACTGTCTCCATAAGACGCTCGAACGTGGCTGGTGCATTGCAGAGGCCGAAGGGCATCACTTTAAACTGCCATAAGCCTTGTCCAGTTGTAAATGCTGTCTTTTCTCGGTCATCAGGGTGTATCTCAACCTGCCAGTAGCCGCTCTTCAAGTCCAGGGTCGAAAACCACTTGTGTCCGGAAAGAGTGTCCAAGGTGTCGTCTATCCGTGGAAGAGGGTAGCTGTCTTTCTTGGTGATTTCATTCAGCCGTCGGTAATCGACACAAAATCTGGTGGAGCCATCTTTCTTTCGGACCAAGACGATGGGAGAGGCCCAAGGACTGGATGAGGGTTCGATGACATCATTCTCCTGCATCTCTTTCAGGAGGGTCTCAACCTCTTCCTTCTTGGCGAACGGTAGTCGTCTTGGATGCTGTTTAATAGGGGGGTGTTCTCCAGTGTAGATCCTATGCTGCGTTAAATTCGTCCGACCCACATCCTCCGATGTAGATGAAAACAGATGCTTGAAGTCGTCCACCAATTGTTCCGCAGCAGTTCTTTGATCTTTCGTTAATGGTGCACTCCCAATTAACTTCGATGTCAAGGACTCAGAAGACACAGTCTCGGGGGAATTGATTCTTCTAATGATGCAGTTTACTGGAGTACAAGTTGCCAACACTTCACCTTTTCGGATATTCCTTGGCCTTTCACTCACGTTGGCGACTCTCACAGGAATTACATCCTTAGAAAGGTCCACAAGCGTAGATGCTACCAGTACTCCTTTTAGGCTATTGCTTAGGTTAGAGTATTCAATGAGTCCAAATCGAAAACTATTGCTTTCTTCGAGGGAGCCAGGTATTAATGATTCTGACCTTGGGGGAATCGATATATCTGTTTGGGCTATTATTTGATGAGCGGATTTTACATTACTTTCTGCGGGGAAAACGGCTATGTCCTCTCTCATCGAGTGCAGCTCATTTGTCTTGAAGTCGAGAGTGAAGTCATATTTCTTCAAAAAGTCCAATCCGAGAATGAAGGGGTCCGTGATATTAGCGACGAATGCCGTATGATGGTAGGTGGCATTCCCAAACACTATTTCCAAGTCCACTTTACCGTCAATCTCAATTTTGTCACCTGTCACAGTCTGGAGACTTACGCGTGGCGATGTCCACAGCAGTTTCAATCCAAATTCACGAGCCACATCTGTCCTAATGATTGTCACATTGGCTCCAGTGTCAACAATCAGTCTGCAGGGGTTTCCATTTACATGTGCGTAAATGAAAAGTCCATCACTGCCACTACTAGAAGAGGAAATCTGCAGAGCTTTAGTGGTGGTGATTTCCTTCCCTCGCGTAGCTTGGCGAGCCGGACAACTCCTTCGCAGGTGTCCTTCACTACCGCATTTCCAGCACTTCTGCTCTTGTTTCTTTTGGGCTGTTATGCTGCTCAACTGTCTTGTCAAGTCACCGAGTTGTCTCTCAAGTTCAGCGAGGTGGGACGACCTGGAATCAGACTCATCAGCTTCCAGAGTTCGGATGGGATGGCGATTCACACGGGTTGCTTGCTGGGCGGCCTCGTATCTCATCGCATACACAACAGCAGAATTCAGGTCTTTGACATCCGCCATCCGTAGAGCTTTCTGGATTTCCGGATCTCGAACCCCGTCGATGTAATAGTTGAGTGCCAGGTTGTCTCGAACATCCGCAGGACAGTCGCAAAAAGCAAGATGAGACAGTCTCTCGATGTCCGCCGCAAGCTCTTGCAGGGTTTCCCCAGTTTTCTGGAAACGGGACTTCAACTGGAGTCGGCTCAAATCTTTCTGGCACTTCTCACCGAAGCGAAGCTCCAACGCAGATGTGAGGGCGGCGAAATCCAGGCGCTGGCCGTCCGGAAGGGTCTGGAGAATGTCCGCTGCGTCACCTCTCAGGGATGCTGCAAGATGACAGGCCTTGGTAGCATAGTTCCATCCGTTCGCTTCCGCCACTATCATGAATTGAGTTTTGTAAACCTGCCACGAAGTTTTCCCATCAAATGTGGCAAGTTTAATGGACGGTCGAGCAACCGATGTGGGAGCGCCAAACTGTACAGAGTTGCTTTCCGCGGTCGCCAATCTCCTTTCCAGGTCTTTAAAGATGTCTTCTTTAAGTTGATGAAATTTTCTATCTTCTTCTTCCAGTTTATTTTCTACAGCGTTGCATCGGCCTTCAACGGAACTTAATTTTTCTTCAAATTTCTCTTCGATTTTATTTTCCACTGCGATGAATCGGCCTTCAACTGCCTCAAACTTTCCTTCAATAGCATCAACTCGATGCTCTATCTCATTAAATTTATTTTCCATCACAGTCTTTACCGAAGTAAGATCGTTTTTAATTTCCTCTTGGTTAGAAACTAGGTCATTTTTCAGCACCGTTAAATCACTTTTCAATTGGTTTTGATTAGCCGCCATATCATTTTTCACAGAGGTGATTGCGTCAAGAAGTTGTTTTAATTGTTCATCCATTGCGCGAGTAATCACCATAAAAATAAAGTCCTAATTCAAAAAAAAGTCTTTACGAAAAAATGTCCAAAGTCACACTTACTCCAAGAAAGTCCAGAAGAAGCCCCACGTTGGGCGCCAAATTGTAACGGATTCGGTGCGACTTCCACTTTCTTGAAATGAAGACACAGTTCTTGATAAAAACACAGGAAATTTATTTACACTATGTACAGGAAAAATCTTCAACAACTGCTAAATTATTCATCAGCAATTAAGCAATTATCACACAACACCGTAAACTCAACGTTTACACACGTATTTACTTCCAAATACGAAAACAACACAGCGAAATGCCTCGCTATAAACAGAGCAAAATGCTCTCCGTTCGAAATCTGAATCGAAACTCACTGTTTATCCATCGCTGACGGCTTTTATACACCGAAAAGAATTTTCCACAACATTCTTACCTCTTCGCGAAATGCGTAGACCGTTAAGAAAGAAAATAGGGGTCGTATACTTTAGCCGAATGAAAAAGGGGTTGTATATTCATTACGGGAAACTATTTACAGGTTACGTTCCTACAATAATTACTATTTACAGAATTTGTAACAATATATATATATATATATATATATATATATATATATATATATATATATATACATATATATATACATATATATATATATATATATATATATATATATATATATATATATATATATATATATATATATATATATATGTATATATATATGTATATATATATATATATATATATATATATATATATATATATATATATATATATATATATATATATATATATATATATATATATATATATATATATGTCTAGTTGTGATACATATATATATATATATATATATATATATATATATATATATACTAGTCGACCCGTGCGGAACTCCGCACTGTGCTTCGAATCATTTCATAAGGTATTTCGCTCTTTAAGAATTTCAATGGAAGAACATTATGATAAAGAACCGAAAAATAAGTAAGCGCAGAAGAGAAGGCATGTAATTTAAAGACATCAGTAACAAAACCTCGTTAAATACAACGTTGTGATAATTTGATCATCGCTCACCTTTCGGTCGTACATATTTTCAATTCAAACATAAATATCATTAAAAGTGTGGCTGAGTAGTGACTCGTGAAAAAGCAATAATTGTGCATGTAAAAAAACAGGTTGTGGCAAATACAGTCCTGCCCATGTGATCATCTGACGGGGAAAATGAAATATTAAAGAGATATTTATTGGCACGGATTCTAATTGGCGCCATTCTGATTAACAGCCCGACACCCCAACAAACCTAGCAATTGCGCCTTCCTTTTCGAAAGCTATTCATTAAAGGAATGCGTAGTAAAAAACAGCAAAAAAGCTTTTTGCCAATAATAATAATAATAATAATAATAATAATAATAATAATAATAATAAGATCATGCTTCTATGTTTTGTCATTAACCAGCATGATACGATTTAAAATTATCCGAAAAGCATGGAATTTGATTAAAGAATGACGAAGATCTCACGTAGCGATTGAAACGAACCTTCTAGAGAAGTAATAAATTAGATTGAAAATAAGTGTTTTTATCTTTGAATATTGAACTATTTCACATAGAAGGTTGCTTTAACCGTTACGGCTTAAATGCCCGCACATGTTTCTCTTTTAATCGAACACTTAAAATTCAAAACCAAAACCAATTGAACTGAGTCCGTTTTTTAAGTGTAACTTTTCAAACGTAGACAAAATGTTTTTTTTTTTTCAGCAGAATGCAGAGGAGTAGAAAATGATTTCTTGCTAATGAAGTTAATAATATTTTAATGCTTTATATCGTATTCGCTCGAATAAAAACTTCACTGGGTGAAACTCGTAGTTTTAATTTGGCGTAGTATTTTTTCATTTGTACAAAAGGTCGAACATTGCTATTAGAAACATCTACATTTCATCATACAATGAAAATGTTTTTCTGCACAAAAAGGATTTCTTTAGGTAAATCTAATACTTTTTTATGCTTACATTATGTTGAGTGGTCTGGATGTAGTCAAAGAACACAGTTCGATTAACAATCAACTTATCCGAATGATAACTGTAGCCTGCATAAAGGAGTCGAAACACCAAGTAGCATTCCCACTGCATTTATTTTATTAGGTGTGTATGTTATGAGCACATGTAATGCGTAATACTAATATAAATTTGATATTATGTCGGACAGCCCAAGCTTGCCCGAAGTTCAGATAGTTTATAGCCGAACGCTCTACCGAAAAAAACTTATCAATAAAACCGAACAACTAAGTCCAGTGCTGTTAAGCTTTATTAAAATATAAACACACACAAAGGCTTTTTTTTCGCCGAAAGCGACGTAAAAAATGGAAAACTGCATTAGAACTTTGCTTTAAAAAATGCATAAGAACTACAGGCAGCATCAAGGTTTTGAAACAGAAAGAGGCGATTTCGAAAACTTGAATTTTCGACCGTAAGTCTTTTTTTCGTCATTGGCCAGCCTGATAAGTTTTAAAATGAGAGGGGATTAATATATAAGATAAGATATTGAAGAAAAATTTTTTTATTTTTGAAAATTTTTACAATTTGTTATCGCAGGCTGCTTAAACCGTTATAACTTAGATGGCAGCACGTGTTCATCATTTAACAGCACGGTTAAAATACAAAATAAATTGAAATTTGCTCTTTTTTAAGCGTAGCTTTTCGAATGTAGTAAAAATGTGATAAGCTATTTGTTTTTTAGCAAAAAGAAGAAAAAATATATATTTTACCCTTCAAGTTGAGGTAGTATTTTATTTATTTGTACAAAGAGTCGAAAACTCATTAGAAGAATATGTATTTCAATATACGATTTATTATTTTTTTCTGAACAAAAAACAATTCTATTGTAGTCTGAAATCTTAAACCTGTTACTTATATTTTCGCTTACATTATGCTTTAATTCTCTTTCCAGAGCCAAAGCTTCAAAAAAAAAAAAAAAAAAAAAAAACACACACGTGCAATTTCGAAGTAATTTAGCACAAAATCACTGAATGTTTTCATACCAGCAAGGAGCATTTCCTTCTCATTTATTCTATTCCCTCATAGTCGTTATTCATTTAATTCAGTGTTCATGTAATGCGCGATATTTCTCTAATTTTTTTGTTGCAGATTATCCGGACGTGGGCTCGAACACGTAATCTCCTGGTTACGAAGAGAACGCTCTGCCGATCAAGCTATTCAGCTCTGTCGGTCATAGCGCAAATTAAAGTTATAAGTTTGACCGAAAACCTTATTTCGGTTCTTTAAAACCGGTTTTTCGGCTAAAAGAAACAATTTTTAGACCTTGGGTCTATTTTTCGTCAGTAGTCAGCACCATAAGCTATAAAATTAGCCGTAAATCAAAGAAATCGATCGAGAATTGAGGGAAATCTGGCGTAGAAACCAAAAACAGGCTACAGAAATAATATATAAGGATATATGTATCACAACTAGACCTCACTAGAAGTCTACGTACCAAATTTCAATTTTCTTTAACATGCCGTTTTTGAATTATGCGAGATACATACGCACATACACACATACGCACATACGCAAATACATACATACATACAGACGTCACGAAAAAAGCTCGTTGTAATTACCTCTGAGATCGATAAAATGGATAGTTCTGGTGTCTATACGTTCTTATAGGCATACATCCACGATTGTTTAGGTTGGAAAAAAAACTCAATATTCATTCGGGGACTATCGAAACGGAAATTAAGGCTGATTTGTGAGTGAAAATGTTTTTGGAAATACAATACTTCCTTTTCTGTGTAAAAGGAAGTAAATTACTGCTATAACGTTGATTAACTTAGAACAAGAAAAACATTATTAAAACTTATAACCTGCATGAGCGTCAGCCCTCGCCTCACCTGCATTTAAAAACATTAAAAACATCCCAAACGTAGTTGAATTGATTTACTTACTGCGTGATTAGTTTTATTGTAAAACTAGTGACACCCGCACGGCTTTACCCGTAATAGAAAATTAAAAGGTCTTCTGGTTCGCCTGTATATTTAGAAATAATGTATGGTGAATTTTCTCGCCCATTGGCTTGTGCCCATGTCACAGTTCCACGTTATAATTTCGTAATTTACTCGTCCATCTTATGGTAATTTTGCTCCGGAAATTTTTTTTAAATTGGACTAAAAAAAGAACCACATCGAATTTTCGAAAAATCGCTTCGAGGTCTCCATGATATAATCTAACTTTGTGCCAAATTTTATGAAAATTGGCTGAACGGTCTAGGCGCTATGCGTGTCACAGATATCCTGACAGACTGAGATCCGGACAGAGAGACTATAAGCTTATTATTAGTAAAGATAAAGATAAAGACGAACTAATTTATCTAACACGTATTCCATAACTAAATGAACGGAATATTTTAAAGTTTTTTGCCGCACTCAAAAAAAAAAAAAGAAGCATTTCTTATTCAAAACAGAAGACATGGCACAGAAAAATATTGAGAAATATCTGGTAATAGTTTCAAAATATGATAAAATGATCTCCATAGTTCATTCATCTCCATTTACACATGGCTTCATGTTAAATTAGTTTTATTGCATCTAAATTTTTAAAAGTCAAATAATGCTTTTTGGAAACCAAATTAGTTTCTTTTTTTATTGCAAATATTTTGTAAAATGACTGGAAAACAAAGGATCATCTAGGATCTGGTGGGGTAAAGTGGTCATAAAATCGTAGGTTTTCAAGTTAGGTGGATAATAAATACAATAATGTCTTAAACACTTCACGTTTTTTTTTTTTTTTTTTTTTTTTTTTACATTGTATTATTAAAGAACACGGTACATTGAATTTTAGGGAAAAAAATATTAATTTAATTAGTTTTATAACACTTTCTTTTCCCTATGTAGTTATGACCAATTTACCCCATGGGTGAGGGAAAGTGGTCATAGTTAAAATAGATACAAAACCTTTATAAATAACCTTAATATTTGTATATTTCGGTTATGTTTATAGTTACAAGTATATTCACTAGTATATGTGTGTATACACGAGTATATACGTGTCTACTCGTATATATATATATATATATATATATATATATATATATATATATATATATATATATATATATATATACTTATATATACATATATACGTATGTATACCTGTAAACACAATTATATACCTGTATAGACGTATATACGTACGTTTACGTGGATCCAGAGTGAATCCAAGCTCTTAGGTAAAAAGGCAAAAATATGAGGGATGTGAGAGGGGAGAATAAGAAACAAAGAATCAGAAGGAACTTAACGTCATTAACGCGTTACATGCGCACAAAGCGAGAAACTGATGGATGCGAAACAGGATACAAATTTGTTGCACAAAGATGATTTTACAAAAACATTTTAATTTTTCAGAAGTATTTAGTGCAGTTGTTAAAAGTTACGGCTTGTAGTAGCGCATTGCAAGAAAGGCGCAGCGACTGAATGAGGTTTTTTAAAAGTCTCGTTATTGCAACAGTGAGTGATTTGTGATTGCGACGCATGTATTAAAACTGCAGGTCGCAAATTTCCTCAATCGTTTTAAAACCTTCTTAAGACCTAAAATATTGTGTAAAATTGTCTTTGTGTATTAAATTTGTGACCTGTTTTGTATCCAATAGTTTCTGGCATTTCATGCATGTAGTGCGTCAGCATTGTGTTTGTGTCCATATGTTCCTTATGACACTTACCCACGTTTCCTTATGACATGACGTATGGCTTCTTATCCTGCCCTCTAACACTTTTTAATAATTTGCTCAAGAGTTTAAACTCACCCGGTATACTTGTATATCATATGCTACTCGAGTGCGTACGTGTGTATACGTGTCTACCTGAGTATATAAGTATTCGTATATATACGAGTATAAGCGAGCATATACGTGTATAGTCGAATCTATATCTGCATAGATAAAAAATACTTGTAGATACCCATATACTAGCTGCCAGTGCATTGTGTCTTGCTCCTAAAATATTAAGGATTATAAGAATGTATTTTACCAAATATAAAGGTTTTTTTTTTCATTCTTAACCGTATTAAAATTATTCAACACGTCAACTTCGCCAATGATTATGTTTAACTGTTAGACGTATTTGTCAACCATCTATGAAATGTGTCTTTCAATGCATTTGCAACAGTAACATTTACCACATCAACTGCAACACAAATAAAAAGTTTAATGACTTCCTGCTATTTACGCTTTTGCCAGAAACATTAAAATTTCTGAGTTTGTAAAAGATGCAGCCTATTCTAAGTACACGTAAGCTACCGCCAATGCTATAACATTTTTTTTTTGTTATTGTTCTGAGCTAATGGATATTGCATTTGGCTTCCGTTCAATCGTCAAAGACTTATCATCAAAACCAAATTTAGAAGCAAAGATATTAGTATGAGAGTTTATTGGATGTTAAATAACACTGAAATGTTTTACCAAGCTTTTTAAGCTTTTTTAATTCATTTTTTAATCTATTTTTACCAAACTTATCCATCATTACAACGTATTGTCGTACTCAGCTGAATAAAATATAAATATGTATTAGTTCTAAACTTAAGCTGAATTCTTTTCATTAAAGACTCGTAGACAATTTGAGTAAGTTTAATACTACTGAGAAAATTTAAGTGTAGGGGAAGCTGCTGTACCCACGGACGGTTGTACCTACGGACGTTGGTCGGGAATTTTTGGGTTTCGTCGAGAGAGATCCTAATTGGGGTTCAACGTGTGTGTCACAGCCCTCCCCATTACTCCAGAAAGTTTCAACGCCATCAAACGAAAATTTAAGATTCTATCACATTTTTTCGGTTTTAGTAGAATCTAAGTTTAAAAAAAAAGGGCAATTTCTTTTTTTTTACTTCCGTCGTGGATTGTATTAATCATTTTTGCTGTTTTTTGTTTTGAGGTTGAAAGCTTTGAGATGTTCACCTGACAAAAAATTGCCAAATTAGATGATAAGCTGCATATTCTGCAAGATTTTTTTTTTTCGATCGATTATCCATTCCCAGAGACCAGCAAAAATGGAAAAGTAAATTTTGTCCGTGGGTACAGCAGCTTCCCCTATAGTGACAACTTTTTATTGAATCTTTTTAAATTACGAGTACGCCTTAATGTTTGTTTTAAACAATTACATAGGTTTTTGACGCAAAATGTTTGAACCCATAACAGAAAAAATGTCGTTAAATAATAAGACGTTTTGAGGGTTTGTCCTACCTAAATCCCTAATTATTCTATAGGACGAGCCTTTGACGAAGTCTCATAGTTACTAGTGTAGAAGGGTTATTGATTTTACACTACTGCTTCAAACGGCAGAAGCCCCAATGACGACAAGCTTCCATGAAATGCTTGACGTAAATCTCTTATGGATTATCTAAAATTTTTACTGAGAATAACAGCAGTCCAAAGTGTTCCCGACGTGAGAGAATGATCAAGAATAATGTGAGTAGGGGAAACAAGGATTTTCAAGAAGTGGTACACTTTCCTGAAAAAAAAAGTTTTTTTTTATTCCGCTGTATTAGGAAGTTAATGCGATAAATAGCATTAGCTTTAAAAGTAGCGTCAGAAGTGTTTTTCGGAACGGATGAATTTTTCTGGGTTTCTTTAAGAAAGAAGGTTTTTTTTTCTTAAAGAAATGAAATTTCCGAAGTTTAATATCAACAGTTTGCATTATAAGCAAACATAATTAGGGCAAATTTATAGTCATAATTAAGGTGACCATAAATTTTTCTCTGAAAACGGGACGCTTTTGAATTTTGGACAACAGCCTGCTTAAAGTTTAAGAAAGAAAAAACTAAAAAAAAAATGGTTTGTGCTTAGTACAAAGAACATAAATAAAGAGAATGAAACAAAAAACAGTACCTCAGATTTCCGTCGACACACATATAATAATACACTTAGTCAATCAATATCAATAATTAATTTTAATTGAGAACTTTGACAAGTCAAAACTACCTGACATTTAAGATAACTAACCCAACTTTTGGTAATTTAGAAACTTCAATTGTATAACCACACTTGAATTTTCATAACCCATTTTCCGTATTTTTTCTATTAAATGTTTTAAGGTGACATAACATTCACTTACTTTAAAAAAAAGTGTAAAGTTACGAGGATTAATGGGTGTAACGTTACACGAACTCTGAAGTGTGTAGCATCGCTGTTTAAAATCTCAAATTGTGGCAGGAACCTATCACTATGGTTACAGTAGAATTTAAAGCGCATGCATAAAGATCAGAATCGGCGCAAATCAGGTAAACTAACTTATCAGAACGTAGACCGACTTTGGTTACCGAGCGGAAAAAAACTCTTGCTGTGCGAGTTGGTGAGATTCGCATTCTGGATTCGTTACTGACTCAGGTCATTTTCTCTCTTAGTGCAATAAAAATTTTCTTATTTATATATTAAAATAAATAAATTTTGTGCATTAAAATAATTGGTGTATATTGGTTATTAAAAAGCTTGAAGTTGATAAATCGTTCAAGAAAGTCAGACGAAGGCTTAATTTTTGGTAATGTGTAACCTTTCAAGCAATTTATCTGTTAGCATACCGAAAAGTCTGATGTAACCTTACACAGAAATGTATGAAACGTTACGCTATAGTTACATTACCATGGTGTAACCTTCCACAAGCGATGTGTAACTTTACATCAGTAATATCAGTTAAGTTACTCTAAAGTAGTGGATTTAACTAAGCTGACTTATTGTTCTTTTATGGAGTAAGGTTACGCAGTTTGTTTTGCAGTGTTATTTTATATTCTTTAAATTTTCCAAGTGTACTTAAAAAAAGCAAAAATAGTTAATAGTTGACAAATATGGTATCCATCTTCAATACACTGATCTATTAATCACCTTGTTATACTTACTTTGCAGGAATGTTTCTTTTTTTCAAAGTAATATGATTTACTTGATAGTTGCTGTATAGATCATGATTCTGCTCAAACTTCTTACACTTTTCTTTTCTTGGATACATTCAATTTGCTAAAAAAGGTTGCTAAAATTCAGAAAACGAGACGTATAGGCGACCCAATATATTATGCGGAGGCATTGCGACACGCTGCCTAAAAGCGAGACAGTACTCTTCAAATTGGAACGATCAATGGTAATCTTACACATAATCAATGTAAAATATATCAATGCGGAAAAACGAGTTTTGATTATCTTTGGTCATATTTAACAATCTACGTTGTTTGTGTGAATAACGAAGTGAAAATTGTTTGAACAAATTTTAAGAAAGTGAAATATAATTACAAACATATTAGTTATAAAGAATATCAAACAACGTATTGAAGCAAATGAATAGGAAAACTTCTAAATAGCGTTTATACGTTGTTACGTATTCTTCTATTTTTCAATCACAAAAGGTGTTCGTTCTGCCCTTATATGAGTAGGTTACATGCATCGTCCATTTGAGACTAGTTGCAGAAATTTATTGCAAAAAGTGGAGTAAATAATATACAAACAACACGAAATGATAAATCGACTAACTTTGAGGCAGCCGTATTTTGTTAAATGTATGATGATATGTGTAATGCATGAGAAGATTCGTAACTGTAAAAAAAATTCTGCGGCTGCTTTCGTTTAAAATTTCGGGCAAAAATAAATACGGTCAATGCTTCAATTCAAGCATGAGTTTATTTGAAAGTTTTGCTGTTAAAACGTGTTAAAATTTAAATAATAGTCATACGTGATTTTATTCAACGCTAAGGCTGGCTGAATGTAAAATAAGGGAAAATAATTTTGCAGCCAATTTGACACCTTAACATTACATTCACTACTGCATAACGTTTTTTATTTATTTATTTATTTATTTATTTTTGAATGCTCGAAAACAACGATTGCAATGGCTATGTGATCGAAAAATCTTAATTTAAATATGTCACTGGTAAAGCCGTGGCAGGTAACACTGGAACTTGAATCTGTAATCTTAAACCATTCTATCATTCTATATACTATCCTCATATCCATTTAAAGCTCGCGAGAGTTTACCTCTAGCCTTCGCTCCATCAAGATGGTCTTTTTTCTCTAACTAGGAAGAACTTTGTATAATCCGTCCAAGGATTAACATCGATCAGTCTTAGTAAACTAACGATCGTTGAAGCATTTCAGATGGAAACGAATAGCTCGCGTTGTAAAAAAGAAATTGTTTTCGTTTACTTTTATTCTACTTCAATTCTGCATTAAAAATCGAAAATCACAGATTTTAAAACTGTACCGGTATTAACGTTCTCAAGAGGCTTTAAATAAATAATATAAATTTTAATTAATTTAATGGTTTTTAATAATTAATATTTCTAATGTATTTGTTCCTGTGTGTGGAGGTACACAAGAGGTTAAATAAAGAAAATCAAGTTTAAAAGTACTACTAAAAGAATATTTTTGTATTTACCTAAACAACTTTCGATGCTTTTGCACAGAAAATGTTCTTTTAAACTTTATACCAAATCAGTAAAGTCCTTTTTCTGACTGCCCACAGTTATTTAATTTAAGTAAAACCAATCTCAGTGGAGTGATGCCTTCGCAACAGACAGCAGTATCTGTTGAGACGGTAACTAGTGGAGTCACTGCACGTGTTTTCATCAAGCGCATTATTTTTAGAGTAAAAATCCTTTACCATTCCATACGAGCGGTACACATTTGCTTACCAAATGATAATTGGTTATTAGGATCTGACTTCGTTGTGCTTTACAATTGCTGTACGGAGTTCAAGAAAACTACTAATTCAAATAACAAAAGCAGTCCCTCCTGAAAAACCTAATTTTTTCTCTTTGGCATAAAAATTTAATTTTTTGAAGAATAAAGTCAATCTTGTGGGATCCCAGGATCCCGCGGGATTGGCACTTTACAAGCCCGAAATCCCGCGGAACTGAATTTGGCGCGGGACTGGAAACCCTAGGTAAGATGCTACACCGCAATAAATAAAAAAATAAGACACACATTAAAAAATTTAATTTAAATTACCAATAACGGTAGAAAAATAAATTAAATTCAGTTGTAAATTCAGCTGCAAAAAATAATAACAGCACAGGCTCGAAAGATAGCCTACACAACATTTCATTCAATGCAACATCATACATTTGTTGCTTTCGATGCACTGAATCCAGTCACTTTTGGGACCTTTTTTATCATAAAGTACTCTTTGCACACAGCACAAAAATTGTCACCTTTATCCTCATCAAAACTGTCACCACTGGTATCTAGAGGGTTTTTTTCACTTGAGGATGACGAGATGACATGTGGATTTTTCATCTGTATTTTCAAAGGTTTCTTGTTACAGTAAAACCTGTAAAGTTGACCACCCTTGTAAGATGACCACCTCTGTAGGTTGACCGCTATTTTCAGGCACAGAATTATATTTATATCATAGAATTCGACCTCTATAAATTGACCACCTGTTTAAGTAGTGCACCGCAAGTGGTCAACTTATACAAGTTGTATGTGTTTTGTTCTTATCCACCTATTCTAGCTTTCTTCTGGCCTTTTTTCCCAAATAGTTACTCTCCTCTCGGAATCAGTTAAGACTTCTGATCTGATGTTTGTTTTTTACGTCCGGATGGTTTACGTTTTTTGACCAGAGGAATAAAGTTAATTGCTTTTAGACAGGAAGTCCCGTGTTCTGTGCTGGTGGAGACAACCAATGATGATGTTTCACTGCCACTAGCTCTGCTGGGGGAAGCAACTGCTGGTATAGGCATGTCACATGCTCTACTTGTGGCAGTTACAGCTTGCAGTAAATTTGATTGTAACCAAGAAATGCGTTCATTTTTTTTTTGTAGTTTCAAGGCATTGTGTAAAAGAAAAATGGAAATAAAGTTATGTTTATTAAAAGCTGATTACCTTGTACGAAGCATAAGAGAACATTCAAGTCATTTCGTTTCTATTTCATACGACACTATTTAGTATTATAAAATAAAAAATAAATAAAATGAAGTTCATTTCATTTATTTCTGAACCATGTGGCGTCTTCATCCACGTATAAGGGGAAAATGCCACACTCGTTTACTTATAGATACCTTATATGTACAGTGTTATGGCCAGCTTCTACATGCATCGTGTGAGTAACATAAAGCGTAACTCATTTATATTGCTTATATTTTATTCAAAATAACAAATACGTTTATGAACTTTACGTATGAGGAACGGCAGGTTATAAAAGTCGTACTCACCACGTTAAGTGCTCACGAAATAGAAAATAACGCCGATTAAAGACGATGAATTCAAACAATTGGCTAAGCCACATCCGATGTCTGACCAGACACTTCACACAAGTGGCTCAGTATAGCCATCTAACGACGCATAAACGTATTATGAACATACTTGCGTCTTTCCCTTACTTACCATATATACACATATACTGTCGTGCCAAATTCCAGTTTTTTTTTCTTTTTCTTTTTTTACCAATAAGATATTTAATAATTTCCTCTGTGATATGCGCCCCTAGGCCAGTCCTTAGATGACCTGATAGGTAATCCAGGCCTGTCCACAAAAAATATAAACGCCCTAGCAGTCGCCCGGTGAAACGTATTTTGTGGCTTGTAGAATCTATGGACCTACAATATTAATTACCACATTTGAAAATCTATGAGCATTTTAAAGCCTCACTCTCCCTTAATCTTCCCATTAAATAAAAGGCTAAAATATCAATTTGTTCAATTTTTCCCCCAAACCTCAAATTTCATCCATCAGTGGCCATTCTACGTGACTCAATACGGTCCATATCGTGGTTTAGAAGTGGCCAACGGGTGGCCACTACTAGATTACACAGTAATATTATATCAGAAATGAGGCAGGTTATTATGCAAAGATATTACAACCTACTGAAAGGAAAACCGAGTTGATTTATGAGAAACCTTCCTGATTCAGTAGTGGCCACTTTTGAATTACCCATCTTCTTTGATACTAGTAGTGGCGAGATAAACTGTTAGCAAATAAAGAAACTATTTCGAGTTGAAAACATTCCAAACATGAACTTTCACATTTCATAGCATGATCATATCTCCAAAAATATTATTTTTGAGGATTGTTCTATTCATAATACATAACAATGTTTATATACCTTGTTGTGGAGTAGCTTTAGAAGATAGCTGAAAAAACATTTACGATCCAGGCGACCATACTAAATAGTTGATAACAATTTTCCACGATGCCCTGCCTACTCCTCCTTGAACTGGTCACTACAATATAGCCCGAGCTGTACCTCCTGAACGTTTGAGTCCTAAGACCTGAAATCATTGTTTTTCAAATATAAATCTTTAAGTGACCACTACACTGAAGCAATGGCCACTAAAGGTGCGTTTACCTTATATTATATTAAATTATTTTATTACATTTAAAAATAAATATTATACTGTATTTATATTATAATTTTTACTTTTTTCGCTTGAAGCTTTCTATTGGGATTATCATAAGTTTAACCTTCATTTTCATTTATAGAAGAAATACTTTAAGACTTTTTTGTGTATAGATTTCTCATGTTTGAGTTTATGCAATTTCGCCAAGAATAAGAATGTATTGAATAACCACTAACTCTAAACTAAGGTTACTACGTATTTCACGTACACATTATCAAGGATATTTTTCCTGTTAACGATAAAAGGCGATGTTAAAAAGTTTGTATTGTGAAGATCGATCTTAAAGAGATAGAAAATAGGTTTAAAGGGTTTAAACATAGGTTTAAACCTTCAAGTTTTTTACTTCTATTGTTTCTAACTCACAACTAACTCTTTACTTAATTAGGTTAGGAATAATCGTGTAAAAAACCCAGCTACGTTTATCACAACGTTGTTAAACCTTATTTTTGTTTCATAAGTGAAAAATGATTGATTAATTTTTAAGTTGCTTTTACGATACAAAGCAGCGTTAAATATGAAAGATGCATAATTAATGCTCCCTAATGTTGGTGAAAAATTATCCCAAGTGTCAACTCATTGCAATTTTTTTTTTTTTAATTTTTTTTAAAGCAATTCATTTTTCATACACCGCGCCAAAATAAGATTGCAATTTGCAAACTCAAAAACCCGTGACATAATTTGTTAAATTGAATATACATGTGTTTAAAAGTTTATAATTTTTCCAATAAGTAAATGTGTTGTGTTTGCATCACGTTTGCTACCGTCGCATTGTATACCGAAATATAAATGCCCTACAACAATGAAAACTAGAAATGCCTAAACATAAGAACAACTGCCTAAAACCTTTGTAATAGGCTGTTAAAAAATGAAACAATACCATATATTTCCATTGTTCCGCTTTTATCAAATAAAAAAATATTTCAGTTGTAAAGGGGAACACGAAGAAAAAAATATTTTATCAAAATGGATACACACACACACAATATACAACACACAATATAGTGAAAAATAGGTAAAAAAGGGTAATGTAAGTACTAAAGAGCAAAAAAAAGTTTTACATAATATATTTCAAGAAACCAAGTTCAATGAGGGCCATAAAGACTGCATTCATTATTATTATAAACGAAAATCCAATTCTAGAGCGAAGAGCTATTATTTAGCCCCTACAGAAAAGACTAGTCCCAAAACAGAATTGAAAATCGAATCAAGTATCATAAATATAAAAATAATAAAGATCTTCTACCCAATGATGTGAATATCATCCCTGCGAAAGAGAAATTCCAATATTCATAAAACACTTCAAAGCAGTTTTCAGTAAAATAGCAATATTTCAGAAAAATTTCGATCCGTTTGCTCCGAGGAAATGGGGTGGAATTGTGGGAAAGAGTGAGATTTTCGCTTGATTTCCAGTGAATATTTTTTGATGCATAGTAGGACCTAAAACATGGCTTATCGGATATTGCTTGAAAATTCTAATTTAAACACGTTTATCTACTCGAAAAGTTTATTTTCTACCTAATTTCAATTCGTTAGAACAAGTATATTTTTCATACTAATACTATGATTTGAAAGAAAAGCATTATTGGTCCATCCTCATCAAACCATAGTTTTTAAAAATAGTTTTGCATTGCAATAAGTTTCGTAATCAACGTGTTACTCGCAGCAGTATGCCATGTTCGACGTTGACTTTTATTTAAAAAAAACATGTTTTCCACCTTTCAAGTTCAAGTTTTTGAATTATCCTGATTTTAAATGATATGTCAGTTCAATCACCTCATTTAATTGTTTTTTTTTGTTATTTTAATAGCAAATTATCTACGTTATCTCTAACTATTCTAGTCAAAAAGAAAATGAAGTTCTCAAATTTTTTTGAAATTGAAACACATTCTCAAATGCAATTGACTTCACCGGTGGTAATTGAATGTTTTATTGCTGAAATTGTAAACGTTAGAGGAAAATTAATGTCTTTTTAATTAGTTCCTAGATTAAAAAAATATATCTGCTATAAAATATGATTATTATTTCTAAAATTAGGCAATTAAATTCAGGAAAGACATTTTTTAAAACTTTAATTTAGTAACTAGTATTAATTGTAAAACGAGCAATATGTAAAACTGAAAGCTGTGATTGTTATTGTAACATGTTCCATATGTTTTTTAAGATAACAATAATTCATAATCAACATGAGATAAGCTTTAGAGGCATAAAAATTCACGCATTCTCGAAAAGACGATTTTTTAAAGGCACATTTTACAGTCCAAAGTGTATAATATTACACTCAGCTAATCCATTAATATTACGCTTGCCAACTTTGACCAATTTTTTTGTCTATGAATGAAAAATAAAATCATCTCTAAATAATACATGGTGACAAGAAATAACTTGGACACACATGATACAGTACAATTTTAATGCTAATGAAAGTATTTTCTACCAAACTTTATATTAAAAATATGAATACATTATTTCATCTACTATATTTACAAAGTTTCAAAGTGGCTACCTTTAGCCTTAAAGCAGAGCTTTAAACGTATCCCTAAGTTTTCGGCGATGGACCGCAAATCACTTACTAAAATTTTATCTGATTCTTTCCATAAGAATTTCTTAAGTTTGTCAAAGCATTATGAGGTTTAGCACTCACCAGTTATTTGTATATTAAAATGATTGGTGTACATTTGTTGTTAAAAAGCATGAATTTGATAAACTTGAGAAAGACAGATGGACACTTAATTTTTGCTGATGTGTAACCTTTGAAGTAATTTATCAGTAAGCAAACTGAAAATTCAGGTGTAACCTAACGCAGAAACTATTTAGACGTAACGCTATGGTTACACCTATAGTTGTAACCTGCAACAACGATGTGTAACTTTACACCAACTATATCAGTTAAGTTACTCCACAGTAGTGGAGACAGCTAAGCTTCCACCGATTTTATGAAGTAAGGTTACACAAATTTTTAAGCGTGTAGATGTATAAGAATATAACCAAATTTCGACATGTTTTTGTTTTATTTAAATAATTTATGTATGTTTAGAAAATCTAATCAATTAATATTTGAAAATAATTATGCATATACATTAAGCAAATGTCATTGTTTTCTGAATCAACTGTTGTTACTATTTTGTTTCTTATAATCTTGTTATATTTTATAAATGCTTTCATCATGTCCTTTGCTTGTGTTTGCGCATTTTTATTATATTTCTTACACCTTATCAGTTTTAAACTTTTCGTAAACTTGGAAAAATATGTTGCTTTTCTTTAAGAAATGGGGGGGGGGGGTAAATTTTTCTCTTTTTATCTTGAAAGGAAACTACTGAAATGGTTATGGTTGCTGTAAAAACCAAGTAAATGGTTGCTTTTCTTGCTTCTTTGCTTCAGTACCATTAAAGAGGTTTTACTAGTTTTTTTTTTCAATAAAAAAAGACTTTGTCAGACGTAGAAATGTTTAAAGCTATTACTTTTTATCAGGTTGACAGACGCTTAGATGAAAACGCATTCCTTTAACTGAAAATAATGGCACTTTAATTGTTTTCATTTTCGGTTCCTGTTACATTTTATTGATTTGTGTCTCACAGAGATAAAACTTTCTTTCAGCTCAGCTATCCAATCTTTATAGAAGATGGAGAAACACATCTTAGGCATAGAACTATAAGGCGAGTCAGTAGATAGTTCAGATAGATACTAACTTTTGAAGAATTAAAAGTTCAATAAATAACTTGACTAAAAGGTTGTGTGTGAACTTACACACACACACACACATCAATCTAAAGTACCATATAATTCCTCTTTTTTATTTAAGTACTTTTTTGTTTTGGTCATTATAGCACATTTTTCACTGTTTTAATAATAATATTCTGCTTATTGATTTAAAACTAGTGTTCGGATTCACGTTATTAGAAAAGGATTTGCAGGCACAAAATTTCGCTACCTTACTGACCTCTGAGAAGGATTTGCAAACCCAACTAATGTGATTGCTTTTTTTCTTTTGTTTTATGGTTTTTTTTTTTTTTTAATTTTTGAAAATTATGTCTTTTGTCAAATTCTGAAATGTGCGTATTTTTCTCGATGTCAATGAAAAAAAAGTACTTACGAATTTTCATATCCTTATGTAGTTTGTAAGTGGTCTTCAGTACGAAGTTTCACTAAGTTTTCAAGAAATTATGACGCACCAAAAATAATAAATAAATGAGTAAATAATTTTAAAAAATGAAAGTTAAAATCCCCCTTGTGAAGTAATATGTATGGTAAGATAATCTACTTCTTATTTCTTGGCAAAAAAATAAATGAAGGAGACGACTATTCATATTTTTATTTTTGTTTGAAACTAAGAAAAAAATTAATAAATAAATAAAAACAGGATCTGACATGCACTCCATTAAAACATCTTTTCCCAAAAAATGCAAAAAAAAAAAAAAAAAAAAAAAAAGTTCTTTAAACGAATTTGCAAGAAAAAACTAACTTCCTTCCAAATGTAAGTATTATGTACTTTTGTTTTAACTGAAATGGAAAAAAGTACTTTGCCGTCTAAACAAACGCAAATCCTCATAGAAAACGCAGCAAGAATCGCAAAATCTTCAAAGAAGAGAGTTCCTTCATATAGTAAATATCATCTAAAAGTACGACCAATTTCTTTTTAAAATAAGTATTGAAGTCAGGGACAAATATTGCGTTTCTCTAGAAAATCTCTTTAGATATTTTATGAATATTGGAAAAGTTCCCTCTCTATATATGGGAATAATACTCATATTATTGAGATATACGGTGACATAAAAGCCCCTCTGTTTCATTTTTAGAGGACTAGAATTGATTTTTACTTTTTAAAGGAAGATAATGGATAAAATCCATCTTCGTACATTTTTAAAACATGGTTTTTTAGACAAGTTTTTATCGAACAGAGTTAATTACAATGCAATATACTCACATTTTTGCCTGATGAAATTTACCTACTTATCTGCATTGTAATAAAAATGCACTGATTAATCGACGGTCATCGGTAATAATTGGCAGACAAGGCATTATTTTAATTGACGTTTATTAAAGTACGTTTTAAGCAAACAAATATGATGAATGAGTTAATTTTTAGAAAAAAAAATACTTTTTGCAACATAAGGAATTATGTAATTATGAATTAATAATAATAATAACAATAATAGAGGGTTTTGAAACGTTTCATCACTTTTTTACTTTTTTTCGTTAATGCATATTTCTAAAAAAAACTATTAGATTATGACTTAAAAAATGATTGCTCATGAGTATTTATATCAGTTCATCACACCATCTTATATGTTACAGGGAATGCTTTGATTTATTGTTTCCTATTATTTTTGTTACTCGGTTACTGCATTCACTATGCATGCATTCAATTACATCGTACGTGTTGTAGATTTGATTAAAATTACTGTTTTTTTTAATCACAAAAAATTTGGAATCATTAAATATGTTTTGGTGTCTTGTATTTTATGAATACTCTGAAACGATGCACAACTTGTTTTATTTTTTTATTTATATTTTATACTTATCTGCACATCTATTTAATGTTGCAAACATCTCATACGCGAATACTTTTCTCATTTTCCTTAGCTATCATTAGATGCCTTGCATTAAATGGCTGCCAATATCAGAAAGTTTGAAACTGAATTAAAAGTGTCTATAGACAACTGTCTACAAACTACATATTTAAATTTCTATGTCTAGTTACTAAAATCTAGTTTTATTAACAATAATGATAAAATTACAGATTTTGGATAACATTTTGTAACGTTATCCTTCAGAAAATTTATAAGAATGGAAAAACAATTAAAGACTTCCCCACAGAAATAAACAAACTGTTTGTCGACTGAATGTCGACATTATATATAAAAATATTGATGTAGACATTGTAGTATTAAAGCAAATTATCATTAAAACTACTAGGTTGCCGACTAATTAGCATAGGCCGATTATTGTTTGCTGACTAATCGGTAGTCGGAAATCTGCCGATTTCCTTATTGGGAAATTTCTTTCTTACTAACCACCTAAACTTATTTATCTACCTTGACTACGAAACAATTCTCAATAGCGAACACTCTCACAAAATAGAAGAACTT
The DNA here is from genome assembly GCF_026930045.1 of Uloborus diversus. Classification (NCBI taxonomy): domain Eukaryota; kingdom Metazoa; phylum Arthropoda; class Arachnida; order Araneae; family Uloboridae; genus Uloborus; species Uloborus diversus. The sequence goes on along the minus strand of NC_072731.1, from coordinate 99,970,866 downwards.
AAAAGACGTTTAAATAAGTTTTTACACTAATTAACTGCAGCACGGCAAAAAAATATGTCAGAAGAGCTTTGAATTATACTTCATTAAAAGAATAGGGTATTTTGTGGATTTTGATTAAAAATAAAACATTTCTGTAATAAAGAACCGAATAATAAATTAACTTGATAATAGTGTTAAAAAGCCTAAACGTTTACAATTTGAGTTAAGCGTAGATTTTGGTTGTTCTCTAGTTTTTCTAGAAGTTATAGCAGTTGCAGAAATTATTATTGCACTCATGAAATGAATAACTCTCCCTCCTCCTCATCTTTCAAGTGGAAATTTGAACCGTTCGAGTATTATAGACACATTATACATGTAACTTGAATGTACTGTAATAATGAAAATGATATCGAGGAGGGAAAGTTACTTCAAAGTTTGACACAATATTATAGTTAAAGTCTTTTGGTTTTATTTCTGATTATTTGCAGTTTTATAACTTGACTTCATGAAAGAGTTGTGTCTGAAGGATATTTTTACATTCAATATGATAATATTTCATTTGTTCTAAGTGAAATATAGAATTTTATCAAAAAAAAAATTTTTTTTTAAACTCTTGTACTTTCAAAATATTAAATAAAGTACCTGACCACACTTATTTCTCAGTATTAGCAAGGTGGTAGGGCAACTGGATAGAACTTTTATTTTTTATTTATTTTTTCTTTTTTTTTTACATTTGGAACTCTAACTTCACCCGCACGTTTTCTTTCAAGCCACGATGTTGTTTCTTTTTTACGCTTTTTTTAGGGACATTCACTACAAAATTGTAATTTTAATGTAGAAAGTATATTTCAAACAACAAGAAAACTAAAAAGTGGTCCAAATACTTTTTAGTCATTGTTATAAACAATGGAAAACCTTAGTAATTGTAAAGTTAATTTTATTAATAAAAGCAACCAAACTAACATCCAACCTGAACTTTGACAATGTGGATTACGCTTTAAACTGACGACTTGACTTGAATCATTTGCTTGCTTAGTTTCAGTCTTGAAATTAAACTGCTAAATATGTTTAAAAAACGAACTTTATAATAACTTTAATTTTCCATGTATTTGACAACAATTAAAAAGCAACTACGTCACTTCCGTCACAAAAAATGCTTTCGTATAAGAATTTATCCTCGGATAAGGTGTAACTATTCAAACAAAAACTGAAAACTTGAACTTTCAATGAATGTGAAGTACTTTATTTCAGAAAGAATAAAGGCAATTTTTTTTCATTTTCAAAAAAAAAAAAAAACAGAATAATAATGAGAATAATGACAACACATTCGTCTACCATGACTATTTTGATCTTTCATTATTCAAAAAGAAATCATTATACTTTCTTTTTAAAAGTTAAAAATTCTACTTCACAGTATAATTATCTTGAAAGATACACGCATTATTTTCCAGTAAACTAATGAGCTTCAAATCATTTGTGAAACGACAAAAAGAAATGTTTTATAGGAAAATATTACGTATCTTGCTTGAAACAATCTACTTACATCATTTGAAAAACATGGAACTGATGGCGCACGAAATTTAAAGTTTCTTTTCTTATACGGACTCACAAAGTAGTGATTTTTAAATTAGTTTTGAAACATCTAATTTATATCAAAATAGTTTTTATTTCATGCAAAACATACTTGTGTGAAATAATGATTTATAGTAAAACATCTGCATAGACAATTTTTTAAGTATAAAAAGTTTGTTAGTAAGTACATTTCAGAACAAATTGTTTTCTTTTCGATCAATTTCATCAGATTTATTTTTACTTAAAAAAGTTTTATTTCAAGTTCCATCGGTTCTTGCAAATATGTTTGGATCATTAGAATGTTTTCAATTAGAAGTATTGCTTTTTTGTTGCAACTAAGGTGTAATTTTCACAAAAAACGAAAATACTAGAATGGAAATAGGAGAAAAGGTAGTTGTTGCGTAACATACTGCTTTGCAAATAGTTGTGTTAAGAGCCATTATTTTGAAGTTCAGGCAAGGTGTGGCAGTGACCATTTTTGATTTTTCTAATTTTTTTATATGTCAAAGTAGGTCAGGAGAAGTGAACATTCTGAAGTTTTAAGCCTTCCAAAAAATTTGTTTTGCTCGTTAAAAATTTCCAAAGTTTGAGGTTTTGCAGCGCTTTTTAAAAAACTTCTAAAAGTCGCATTTCAGTGCGCTTTAGCTGGTTATTGGTTGTACTGTATCTAGTGATGATGACTTCATAGTTATTTTGGTTGGGGGTTGTTGCTTTCTTCAGATAAGGGGTCGCAAAGTATGGATTTTATCCGTTTTCGCGCAAGTTTAACCTGCGTTATTTCCCCCCAAAAGCCATCCCCCGAAAAAAATTTAACATATACTGAAAGTTTATACTATGAAGAGAGTAAATAGCACAAAATTTGTTTGAGGTTTAATTTTTTTTTAGGAGAAAAATGCCCTGATATTTTTCAAATTTTCAAAAATTGTGCTTTTTTGATCACAATTAACTCAAAACAGCATCACTAGGAAAAAAAACCTTTTATATATTATGGTACCTGGCTATGTGTAAAACATCATGAAAAAGAAAACAGCATGGGATCTCTTCTTGTTTTCTAGAAAATAATTTTTTTGTAGCTCATTTTATGCGTTTTCTCGTGCGTAAAACGTGTGTCTAGTATGCAGATTAGATCTGCTAAAACTTAAAGGATGTAGTAAGAATGTATATATGTGTGTATAGAGAAAGAGAAAAAGACTAGCAATACATTATTTTTCTGATTTTTACAAATTGATGGCATTTTAATTTCAGGTAAATCACAAAACGATAAATCGATATCATATGTATAATTAGGGTGGAACGAAAAAAACAAAGTTTTTATTTTCGAATTGTAATAGGGCAGAAAAGTTGCGATTGGTGAAGACTTACAAAACAAAACAAAAATTTTAAAAATCGGATAATATCTTCCGATCCCGCAACGAGCCTAAAAATTTGAAAAAATGGAAAATTTCATGTGTTTTTAGCGAATTTTTAAAAACTTTGCTCCACCGTTTCTTTTTAATACTCTAAGACGGAAAAGTTGCGATTGCTGAAGCCTTCAGAAATTAAAAAAAACATATTGAAATCAACTAATACCTTCTGATCTAGGAACAAGCATGAAAAGTTAAAAAAAAGGAGAATTTCGTCTTTTCTTATAGTGATTAAAAATTTAATTGTTCTTCTTGTTTTTTTCCCCGGTGTTACAGGGAAAAGCCTTTTAAAAAACCCTATATTACACATAAACATTAATTTATTTCTTGACTTTTAAGGTACCTTCTAAACATGCAAAACTACCATTCTTTACAACAATGAAACATTTTCAAATAATAGAAAGTTATAAAATATTTACCAAATTTACAATCCAGTATACAACTCTTATTGTTTTAAGTGTTACTTGTTAAAGCTAATTTATAATCAGATTTTTTGGAAAATTCGGGCATAATTGACCTAGATTTCAATGTTGCTCTTATGTAGCCATCTCTTGATTTAAATCCGCACACTTTGAGTGAAGCTTCCGTCACTAGCTTCACACATCTTTCGACAGCTTGCGTATGGCAGGGGAATAGTTTTATATCCCAGTCGGGTATAGTGCCTGTTGCAATAAGATTTTCAATGTCTTTGTTAGGAACTTTTTGAAGAAAAGGTGGAGAAGTAGCTTTGTCGTGATCCAATTAATAATATCTGTGTAATCTTCTACTTCGAAATTTAGAGATGGAATGACAAAGTTTCTAATGCTTTTGCCTTTAGAAACAGACTCCCTGGCTTTTAAGACGTTTTTAAACGCTTGTTCTCTTATGTGCCTCCTTTCATCAAACACCATTGCCATTAATAAGTTTTCGGGATGCGCAAAGAATGAGTTTATTTCAATGACAGGATAAACAACTTGTTTTAGATTGTCAGGTAAGTATCGACAGGTTTGAATTGTTCTGTAAACATGAATGGCACCGTCTGTGAAATTTTTGCGGTTCTTTATTTCTAACCAGACCGGCATGTAACATCTCAAAATAAAAGTCACTATGTCTTTTAAGGCACCTGATGGGATCGATACACTTACATACAGTCTAATGACTCCATTTGCACAAGTGAGCCATCTGGAATGTGAGAGTGGGCCGGGGTCACGATTTGACAAATCATTTGGGCAATTGCCACCCTTTATTGCCTGAGATATATCTAAAAGATATCTTTGATCCTTGCTCAAGCACTTCCTGTTTACATCTGGAATTGTACAATCAATTGCTTGAAAATCTATTACTAGCAGTTTTTCGCAACGTCTGAGTTGTTCTCCTATTAGTCCAGAAAACGAATTTGGGCCAGTTGTTCCACCACCCAAATACCGAAAAAGATGGCGAAAAGGCAACTCATTGAAATGTAATAAACAAATAGCCCATTGCAATGGTCTCCAATATGAATTTCAAATTGACGAATCGCGCCACTTTTCCACCCAGTATTCATTTTAGTACCATCGCAATCTACGATGGCTAAATCATCTAGTGAAATTCTTTGTTCATTTGGATATGAAACAATGCTATTCACTATGTCTTTGGCTGATCCAGAGTTTGGAGACACGTGACCTATATAAACGGAATCAGGTTCTTTGATAATAGATAGAATAATGCTCTTCTTTCACTGTTCGCCGAATTTGCTTTGATTATACCCCGAACGGAGTCTTGTTTAATGCCACTTTGCAGATCTTTTCTATTTTGGCTCTTTTCTCTCCTAATTTTTTGTCTATCAACAACTTTAGAAGTATCTGTTTCAGTCACTAAGTCAACGTCTTGAAGCACATTGGATGCTATGGCAGCAGTTGCACGATCAGATATGCTGTAACGATCGCTACTTAGTGCCGTAGTTTTCAGCTCAATCCTCATCTGCAACCGGGTTTTCTTCTCTGGGTCGGTTGACTTGTAATCATTATCAGGTTCTCTCTTGACTGAACAACTTGGTTGTTCTTCATTTGAAAGATCAGATTCATCTTTCATGACTGAAACGCGCTCAGTAATTTTTCATTTTAAGGCATATGCTTTTTTTTTAAATCTTTTTTTCAACCTTTTTGTTTCCTTTTGGTCCAAAGTTCCAATTTTTCCTATGCCATGTTTCCTCTAAAGATAGAGAAATCTTTGTTCAGAGATCGGTATCTTTTTAGATTTTTCACACGTACATTTCATGTAAATTGGGCATTCACAAATGTCTGGAGTCTTTTTACAAGTGCAAATAACATTCATTACGCACTTACACGCAGAGACGTCAAAGAGTTTCCTTGCTTCATTTTTAAATTTATCAATCCTTTCTTTAAACTTTGGTTTATCCTTGTCTCCGTTGTAAGATCTCATGAAATTGAGATATCTTCTTGTAGAAGATGAACTGAGCAATTCTTTTCAGGGAAACTGTAGGAATCGAGACCTCATCAAAGATACATTGAACGTTTTGCGCCACTATGTCCTTAACAATGGAAAAACTCACTTTCGTGTTATTGACCTTTCTAGCTAGCTCAAATCTCTCTTGAAAGCATCTTTGAAGTACATTTTCATAAGTAGGGAGCTTATTTGTTGGCAAATCTCTCGGGTGGCCAAATATAGGGCACTCAAAGGACTTTCTCGTAACTCTTTTCTGCAAAGATGGATTCACGTTTGAAACACGTTTAGAAGAGCAAATCGACTTCACACGCACATTAGAAACATTGAGAAATACTGATGCCAGCACGACTGCTTTATTCCTTTAAGTAAGATACCTATAGACACAAGCCAACTAAAAAGCTCCTAAAATCAAGATCGTGAGGCGCTAATGGGGCGTATTAGGTGCATACACTGTACTGAGAGGCATAAACAAATATGTCTCGCGGGATTAAAAGGTCATGTGGACAATTTCACAGACAGGCTAATACTAAAATATCACATTTGTTTTATAAACAAACGTTCTTCCATTAGTATTTCATACCAAACTTATGAGGATCGTTAAACTAAAATTGAAAGAAAGCTGAAAAAGGGCTTAAAGTTTACATTTTTTCAAACATGTAGATTCGTTGCGCGATCGGAAAATATCGTTTTATTTCAAAAAGATATTTTTTTTTTGTTTTGAAGTCTTCACTAAACGTAACTTCTCCGTTCTGTAGCCTTAAAAAGTACATTGAACCAAAAAATGTTAAAAATTCGGAAAAAACCCTGAAATTATCAACTTTTTCGATTTTTTGGGCTTGTTTCTGGATCAGAAGGTATTATTCGATTTCAATTTTTTTTTATTTCTGAAGGCTCTACCAATCGTAACTTTTCCGTCTTAGAGCCTTAAAAAGAAACATTAAAACAAAATTTTTGAAAAATCACTAAGAAAACACGAAATTTTCCATTTTTTCAAATATTCAGGCTCGTTGCGGGATCGGAAGATATTATCCGATTTTTAAAATTTTTGTTTTGTTTTGTAAGTCTTCACCAATCGCAACTTTTCCGCACTATTACGATTCGAAAATAAAAACTTTGTTTTTTTCGTTCCACCCTATATATATATATATATATATATATATATATATATATATATATATATATATATATATATATATAATGATTTATCGTATCAATCCCAAAATAATTCTTTTTTATTTATGTCCATAGCAGTGGAAGAAATTTCATGAATAATATCTGAATGTCTATTTTCTATGTCATCTTCAAATACCTGTTCAGAGTTCTGTTTCTTATGGTCTTGGTCAGGCATCTACCAGTCAACAAGGAGAAAACAAAGAAGAAAACATTTTGTCAATCTCATGTGAGGGGTGGGCTCTCCCACTCGTAAAAGTACACGATTTTCAATGAAACAAAGAGAGTTTCTTTAAGAAAAGTTCCTTTATGGTGAGAAAACCGGGAGAAATCAGACGCCCGATCAAGTAGAACATGCAATGAGAACAGAGATGATTGAAGACATAAAAATATTCCAACCGAACAATATCTGACAAAAAGTCAAATTCAAGCTGCTTTTAGCCGATATACAAAGCAAAAAAAAAAAAAAGCAAATAATACTGATTTATCAAGAACCGACAGCCTTTTAGAGGTATTTGAAGATAACATAAAAAATAGACATTTAGAGGAAAGTGAAGCAGATATTGTTCATGAAATTTCTTCCATTGCTATGGACATAAATAAATAAATAAGAAAGAATTATTTTGGGATTGATAGGATAATATATAATATCAATATATATATATATATATATATATATATCGTTTTCTGATTTACCTGCAATTAAAATACCATCAATTTGTAAAAATCAGAAAAATAAAGTAGTGCTAGTCTTTTTCTCTTTTTTTATACATACATATATACATTTTACTACATCCTTTAAGTTTTAGCAGATCTAATCTGCATACTGGACACACGTTTTATGCACGAGAAAACGCATAAAATGAGCTACAAAAAAAAGATTTTCTAGAAAACAAGGAGAGATCCCATGCTGTTTTCTTTTTCATGATGTTTTACACATAGCCAGGTACCATAATATATAAAAGGTTTTTTTTCCTAGTGATGCTGTTTTGAGTTAATTGCGATCAAAAAAGCACAATTTTTGAAAAGTTGAAAAATATCAGGGCATTTTGCTCCTAAAAATAATTAAACCTCAAACAAATTTTTTGCTATTTACTCTCTTCATAGTATAAACTTTCAGTATATGTCACATTTTTTCGGGAGGTGACTTTTTGGGGGGAAATAACGCAAGTTAAACTTGCGCGAAAACGGATAAAATCCATACTTTGCGACCCCTTATCTGTAGAAAGCAACAATCCCCAACCAAAATAACTATGAAGTCATCATCACCAGATACAGTGCAACCAATAAATATAAACATAACCGTGAGTTGGTGTTTCTGTAAAGAGCTATAGCGCACTGAAATGCGACTTATAGAATTTTTCTAAAAAAGCGCTGCAAAACCTCAAAATTTGGGAATTTTTAACGAGCGAAAGAAAATTTTTGGTAGGCTAAAAATTTCAGAATGTTCACTTCTTGTAACCTACTTTGACATATAAAAAAATTAGGAAAATCAAAAATGGTCACTGCCAAAATTTCCGTTTTTTGTCTGAATTTCAAAATAATGACTCTTAAGCATTGATCATCAGCATTTTCAGCACTGCGGACCACTGGTACACTTCCGTTGCCTGAGCGGGTCACATGCGCGATAGAAATACTATTTTCACAATTGTATTAAATTGAATGCGATGAATCCAAAAGTTGTCTTTAAAAAGTTTGAGTACGACTAGAGATGAAAACGGTCGGGAAAAAAACGGAAAATTTTGGGAAAACCGTTTTTTTCCCCGAAGGGTTTTATTTTCGCTCTGGAAAAACTGAATTTTTTTTTCAACTTTTCTGCAAGTTTTAATTGAAATTTTCAGCACAAAGGGATTAGAAATATCTCATACTTAAATTCTTATGCAATTTCCTCCCCCCTCCTTGTACGTTAAAATACTGCCAAAAATTTATAATGCAAGTTGTTGTATAATAATAGAATTTGCATAAAGATCAAAAAACATTTCATACTTTACACAAAAAAAGAAAAAAATAAATTAAATAAATAAATAAAAGTAAACCAACATCCTTAATGAAGAATTTATTTTCCTTCTTTATAAAACAAACAAGCATAACTTTAATCACATAACTATGTTTCTGCTGACTGTGCTAACCAAACGTACCGGGTGCGGCAAAAGAACCCGGGAAAGCAATTTTCCATGCAACATGATTAAAAATAAATAAATTAACAATACACACTAAATAATATGAGAAAAACTTTAGCAACTAATAAAATAATTGGTTTCAAACTGGCAGCCTTCTGAAGTAATACAGAGGTGCAAATGCTTATTGAAATTTTGATTCAAGGGCCACAATATCTGTCAAGCTGAAAAAGAAGATGTTTGGATTGCATACATTCTTTAATGTTTAACCCTTTTTATGTTCCCAGAAACACAGAGCTATTAAGAAATTATATTTTTATTCATATAAAAATCAATTTTTCCATTTTTTTCAATTTTTCCCGAAAAAAAATACTGGTAAAAAACCGGTTTTTTCCACGACTTCAAAATTTCCAGAAAATTTACATCTCTTAGTACAACTATAAAAAAGTTTACGCATTTGAGGTAAACTTCACCTGCCAGCATTGTGAAGGCTACGCAGATGCTTCACACAGCATTACAACGATTCCAGGTTAGGTTTGTTCCAACTGTAGACTACTTTTCACCATCTGTTTGCTGTTCGCAGGTTGAAAATCACTGGTGTAAACACCGAGAATTGCACAGAAATTATTTACAACATATTTTATACATTAGCGTTGCCAATTGGCGAGTTTTGTACTAATAACTCGCCAGCATTTTAAGCAACAAGGTTCGTCTTTAAGGTTTTAAATATTAAAAGCGGTTTCCGGTTATTGTAACCCATACAAAACCCTGAGCTGAATGTTTTAATGTTCACAATCGGTAACTAAAACTTGCAGAAACAAAACGCGATACTGCTTAGCGACTTTGACCAAAACCTCCTTTCTTTTCAATTTGTATATTGAAAAACTTAAACGAGATTTATAAGAAATTAAGAAATGTTCAATCAATACCATAACAAATACATAAGTCATTTAATGCTTAGATTAAAGAGGCTAGTCCAAAATTTTCATTAAATCCAAACTACTAATTCAAAATTGCTGATTTAAAAGTACCATCGCTGGTTAAATAAATATATACATTTTTTCATTTTTAAAACGTAAGTATATTTTGCATGTTCCATGAAAGCATTGTTTCCCAACCGGTAGTTCGCGAACCCCAGGGGAACCTGTCCCGTTCCTATCATGGAGTAAAATCTATAATTTGCGTTATATCTGATAAAGGAATTCATATAAATTGTGCTGCACAATACTCTTGTAACAAGGGAGAATGAAACATATTTTTGTTAGTGTTGTTACTTTTTTGTGCACTAATAAGAGGAAATTAAAACTTTTTACAAATTTGCATTACAAAAAATATTGTGGAGAAAAGGTTTTCGTTATTTGTTATGACCTTGTTACTAACTACAAGGGGTTCGCAAGAGAAAAAAGGTTTGGAACCGCTGATGTAATTACAATTTTTTCTCTTAACGCAAATTTCAATCCGAAATATGCCTAATATAAAACGCATTAATACCATAGCTAAAAAGTCAGCGTATTTCATTCCGGAACGCTGAAAATATGCGTTAATATTTTATTTTAGCTTTACCGTTATTTAAGACTATATATATTTATCTATATATTTTCGTGAGTATTTTGTATTTTCATTATATTTTGGAAGTGTAATGAGGCAAGCGCTGTATACTAATGAGGTTCTAAACACTGAAAGAAAAAAAAGTTCAAAAAACAACATTTTCGTCGTTTTAATCATGCTTCAGTTCAGAATCATTAACTTTCTGAAAAGAGAAATTTTGTATATTTTTCAAAATACACGAAATTAATTCAGGATAATTAATTACAGCAAAAATTTACTTCCGATATTTTCTCTACGTTTTTATATTTCAAAGGAGCTTAATAATCTCAAAATGAAGCATTTTTGGTTTGAAGAATAATGAGGATAGTAATTATTTATCTAATAATTCCCATTATTTACTTGATAAATCTCTTATTGAGCTATTTTTCCCCGTTTAAAAAATTTCACGTGTGCATAATGTCTCAAAGCTAATGCGAATGCTGAGTGAAGCATAGAAACTTAACTCGGGATCATCAAAAAGAGAGTAAAACTGCTTATTGTAACAGTTTCAAAGCATTTCGAGTGTTTAAGATTATGATATTTCTTGTTTTCGATTTTTACTTCCTTTTACAAAACACTTAGTATTGTATTCGCGAAAAAATTTTCACTAAAAATCGACCTTAATTTCCATTTTACTCACCCCCAAATGAATATTGAGTTTTTTTTTCAACTCGACCACACGTGGATAAGTGCCTAAGAACGTATAGACACGAGAAATATCCATATTGACGATTCCCGAGTTAATTACAACGAATTTTCTCGTGACGTCTGTATGTACGTATGTATGTATGTGCGAATGTGCGTATGTATGTCGCATAACTCAAGAACGGTAAGTCCTAGAAAGTTGAAATTTAGTACGTTGACTCCTAGTGGGGTCTAGTTGTGCACCTCCCCTTTTGGTTGCATTCGAGTGTTTCTAAAGGGTCTTTTGCCCCTTTCTAGGGGGAAATCATTGTTAATTTTGATGTAAACTCAAGTGGTGTTATAATTTGGCGGGCACTTGGTGATATATCGCCAGTCTTTTGATCGCTACGGTTTGTTGCCAGCTTGGCGACAAATTGGGCGATTTTTTTTAATAATAAGTTTCAATTTGGCCACTGTTGGTGATATTTAGAGAGTAAACTATTGAATCACATTAAAATTGCCAGTAATGTTGAAATGACATTACATTGGAGTAAAAGGAACAGCTCGTTTTTTTTTAAATAAAAAGCTAAATATAACTTTCCTCGCACAATTTAAAATATCAGAGATTTTACATGGTTTTTAGGATACATTAAAGTGACTTTTTTTAAATATCATTTTTATTTAGTCTGTTTTATGCGGCAAACAACAATGGTTTAAGATTCTCATGATTTTTTTAAAATGAATTAAACACGTGCTAAACATATCAGGATCGAAAACTCTATGTGTATAGTATAAGTACATGTGTGTCAAAGGCTGTATGCATTGTAGACGAAATATTCGACGCTTAAAAGCAAAGAAATTTAAGGCTGAAACTTTTGAAACGTAAAAACTGAACACGTTTAAAAGCCTGAAAAATTGAATATAAACAGTTGATGTATTGCTTATCAGAAAAACCGAGTATGCCTTTTAATTGATAAAAGTATTGAAGATAGAATAAATTATTAGTTCAATTTTAATTCATTGACAAAATGGGTCGAAAAACCAAAATTTTACTTTACATTTGTGTGTGTATTTTTTCTTCTTGAACCACTTTGCCAAATGTTTTACAATATTTATCTTATTAACGCAATTGTTTTTGACTTTTTAGTGTCAGGGAAATAATTCACAACTTTAGAGTGTTGTACGAGCAGTTATGGTCGACGTCTAAACGGTGAATAAAAACGTTTAAACCAATTCGAATAGTCGTAAAGACATCAAAGCAATTTTAACAAAATCATAGGTTTTCTTATATCCTGCCTAATTATTATTTATAATACAATCGATCCCGCTTATTAAAATATCGGTTAATGGAATATTCCGCTGAATATTTTTTCGTGGCAAAATGGCTATCCCACTAAGCGAGTTCGACTGTAGTATTGTTGACGATATCATCAGTTTATGAAGTTATCTACAAGTGCCATGAGTTTAATAAACCGTAAATAGTCCTGACATTCCTAAAATTGTATAAAGCATGTAACTCTGGTCTTATTTCTATAAATAGTGTTAAGTAATATAATACAAATAATAGTTTATTTTAAAAAAATGTGAAAAAAAACTATTAAGTACTTAAAAAAAATATAGAACTTCTCAATATTAAAATACCAGCTCATAATTTTCAACAATCTATGCATATAAGATACAACTGCTTTTAAAAAGCTTTGAAAACAAGTTTTCTGCGCAACAAATTTAAGCGACTTGAGCAAAAAACATACTTGAAAACATTTTCCAACTCAGGATCGCAAGACTAACTTCATAAATAATTTAGCAACCCAATGCTGTTTCACTTTTTACTCTGCTAAACTCACCGAAAGGTATGTTTTAAATCTTTCCTAAAAGGATTTAAAAAGAAAAAAAATACTGTGAGAAGGTAATGGTATATGATAAAGTAAAAAATCCAGGAATTTCACAAGAATTTTTTCGACAAATATGACCTTAAACGAAGTCCTGAGCCTTTTTAAAGTGCTTTTTCATGTTCCTCTCTACTTCACGCGAATAGGCTTTTTGAACGAATGTTTGATTATACACTTTATAATTTTATTCTTATCAGTGACAAGGATACATTTAGCTTTTTAAAATAACGACGATGTGTTCAGAAGATATAATTGCTTTTAAGTAGGTCAAACCGTCAAAACTTTACTTGCTAAATGCACAAGTTCAACTGAAAAAAAAAGTGACAAAATTTAGATGAGACAAATCTTTTTGCAAAATGATACATAATGCATAGTAAAAAAGTTACGTATCTGCAGGGGAAAAAAAAAACTTAATTAATTTTATATGTTTTTGACTTAACTTATGAAGTCAATAAGAAAGCGGCAGCTCAGCATGCTTATGAGACTTTTAAATCTTAGTACTTAATTCATGTATGTAATATAACTTACTTAGGGTTTACTAATTTACTAATATTCTTTAGCGGGAAATTCAGAAATATATATATGTAGAAAAGTCAGCAGTACAAGACAATTCAAAACACAATTCAAAAAGGTTGCTTGCACTTAGCTACAAAATTATTCCTAATTTTATTTTTGAACGTGCATCAGACTTCTATCTCGTTCGTTGTAAAATCTCCAATTTTCCATTTTTTCGTTCTAATGTTAAAAATGTTTATGTAATTTACGTTTGAAAAAAAAAACGCTATTGAATGTTTAAGAAGGGAACACAGGTTAAGTAAAAATGATTGAAAAAAAAATAAATTAATAAAAGCGCCAAATAAGCATTTTACAAAGTGTATTCAATACAACATGCTTTTTTTTTTAAATATGAGGTATGAAATCAAGTGAAGGAAAGAATGTCATCAGAGATTCATCAAGTAATAGAGGAACTCAAAAATGTTAGTGGGAAAACTTTAATTTCAGTTTATATTTTTATTACATGAACGGTTTCAATAACTGCTGTTTACTGAGTGAAATTTCATTACAGTAATTCCGGTTTATCGACATAATCATCAAGCGAGATTTCTAACCTTTAAGTTTTCGAAATGCGGTGTGCATTAACGATTGAAGTCATAAATCTGATTCAAGACAGCCATGCCTGTTCAAAGATTAATAAAAGAATTATCAAAAATTCTGGGTAATAAGGAAAAATTATTTTTATTCTTTGCGAAAATAACCCGTTAATTACGCATCCAGTCATTAGCTTGACAGTAAAGTAAACTGCTTTTTTAATCCCTTTCTGTTCCAAGAGGTGATTAATTACCTGAAAGTACTTAAAAATGTATCACTCATTTGTTAATTAACAGTCTTAAATGTGCTACATTGCTTTCTTTTCTCCCGGAATTTCTTCAACACGAAAGAGTAAACTCTAAAATGAAATCATAATATGTCTTTACTTGTGTGCAAAAGCAAAGTAGGGCATATATATACAGGGGAGGGTGGCCCAAAGCGGGTAGGTTTTCGAAGAACGCTCAAAAATTGTAGTTTTTTGGGTTTTAATCGCAACAATTTCGGTTTTATTTCCTAGCAAAGTTCTTGAACTTTAAAATAAAAAGTGATTTTTGTATTATTTCTCAAACCTAATATTTATTTATTAGCAAACTTCATAAACATGTGAAAAACCCGCTTTGACCTACCGTTGCGAGCTCAAAACGGGTAAGCTTTGCTAGTTGTGGTTTGGTACATTTTCCAATAAAATATGAAGTTATAAATGATTAAAATAGTTGACTAGCTACCTGCCATTAACAAAAAAAAAAAAAAAAAAAAATGTTGTACCTACTTATCCAATTTAAAGTCAGTACATTTGTTTATAAAACATAAAGAAATAACTGAGTTAATTAATATAATAATTAATTGTGTTATCCTAAAAATACCCTTTTAAAGTTATACTTATCCTATAGAAAGAGAAAATCTAAGGCAGCACTCGAATCAGGAAATTTTAAATAAATATATGATTAAATCCTATACCCACTTTGCCCGGCCCGCTTTGCCCAAAGGCACGTTTTTTATTTCAATAATTATCACCATAAATTAATAATTAAAACAAACGGAATGACCATCGTAGTTTATAGGTGGATAGTCTGGAATAAGTTATATATTCGACAATAATAAAAATAAGCTAATTTTTCGACTAATCACAAGTTACAAAACTTCATTTTTTTGAAAAATTTATAATTCTTTGTATTGTAAGCCTGGTTGCGCCATGCCTCTTCACTTCTGCTTTGCTGAGACTTATAATAACTCGGAGAGGTTCGGAGAAACAAGACATTCGTATTCATCGTTGCTAACACACCATGGGGGCCCTACGAAGGCCTACCCGCTTTGAGCATCCTACCCTCTTTGGGCCACTCTCCTCTATATTTAAAAAAGACAGATTTATTGAGTTGATCGGTACAACTGACAAGAAGTTTTAAAAATAGGCGACACCTGCAGCAATGTACTTCTGCAGACGGCTTTTCAATCACTCAAAGGCATCCCTGAAGTCCTGTTCTGGTATATCTACAAGGGCTCCCTAATATGTGCTTGGATGTCCTGGATGGAGTCCAAACGTGCATATTTTAATAATTTCAGAGCGGATTTTAATAGTGGCAACAAGAAGAAGTCAGGAGGCCATAAGCCCGGACTGTAGGAGGGCTAAAGAACCACGGGAGAGTCTACTTGGACCTTTTTAGTCAGAACTCTCGACACAAGTTTCGCGCAGACTTTCCGCATGAGTAGCTTATTCGTTACAATACGTTGCACCGTTGCTTCCGACAAGTCCAAGGTTTTTGCTACTTGAAGAGATACAAACACCAGTCCGTATTCAACAATTCACACATTCACTGCACATTCACGTCAGTACGGGATGAGGACGGCCGTCCAAACTGGGATTCGTCAGTCAACACTTCCCGGCTTTAGAAAGGCATCGTGCCACTTTTCTACGTGCGAATAGGTCGTACACTTCGGCCCAAACGCCTTTTGAAGCATTCCAAACGTTTGTGAAGGAAATTGGAAGCAAAATTACATCCTTTTGCGTTGCTCTGACGAACTTTCCATATCGACGGGTCACGCGTCACAGTATAGGAGTTGCTGTTAAAGCTGATGACACCGCTCAGAAAGCTGGGAGGCAACTGACCAGTGTTGCAATGTAAATCCAACAACCTCCACCACCGTCGCTGTCAAGCGCAGCGAGTTGTAGAGTGTGCATGCGTCAGTGTCTAACGTGAGGCTCATTAGTTTTGGATCGTACCATATATATATATATATATATATATATATATATATATATATATATATATATATATATATATATATATATATGCAACATTTTGAAATATGTGCCTCATTTTTTTTTATTTCCTTTAAAAAAATAGTTTATTTATTTATTTATTGATTTATTTATTTATTTTTTTTTTATTTTTCTCAAAAATGCCAATTTGAAAAATTTTCATTTTTTCATAGTTTATTAGTACCACAGAGAAATACATTTCCTGAAAAGGAGAGCTTCCACTTTTTTGTTTAATAGAGTGTAGCCGCATTTGAAAAAAATAGGGTTTTTAAGGAACTCAACTAATTGCAGACCTGAATAGTCAAAAAAAAAAAAAAACGCAACAATGGGCAATAGAACACTTTTAACTCAGTCATATCAAAAAACATTCATTTTGAGTAGACATTTTATTCGGGATATTAAATTTAGTGAGAACAAGATGGCATTGAGCTTAACGATTCCTTCTGCGCTAAACTGAAAGGTTGCGTGGGGAAATGCAACGAATAGGCTAGAGGCCGCATTCTAGTTTTCATAAAATCTAAAACATCTGCATTATGTGGAGAGTCAAAATGAAAATTTCGCTATACATTTTAATTAAAAGTGTTCTCTGGCCACTTGTTGCGAAATTTCTTTTTGAACTTTCAGGTCGGCCATTACGTAAAGAGTTCCTTAAAAAACCCTCACAAATAAAATCCGTTAAACGAAAAAGTAGAAGCTATTCGTGTCAGGGAACGTATTTCTCAGTGGTACTAATAAACTTTAAAAAAAATGAAAAAAAAAAATAAATTAGCATTTTTAAAAATAATCAAAAAAAATGTAAACTTTTTTTTTTCAAAAGACTGTAGTAAAAAAACTAAAGCACATATTTCAAAATGTTGTATGTGTTTTTAAACAAGAAAAAATATCCTTTTAAATGAAACAATTCGCAACAAAATATGTTCTACCGTTCCTGAGATAATGGACTTTATTTCCACTTTGTAAAAAGTTAGCTCCCAACCCCGTATTTTCTTCGAATTGACAAAAAAAGAAAATTACGTGTTCAAAACATTAGCTAAATCGGAATAATTAAAGGGTGCCTCAAATAGCATGAAATTGTAGAATTTTCATCGGAATTTTTCATCTTTTTTCAAGTTTAAAAACAGATTTCTAGCATATCTGGACTTTTGAAGGGCTTATTTCATATCACAAGTGTCTTTTTTATTAAAACTGATTTTTCCTGGGACTTTGTATAGCTTTCCAGCTTTTCATCTGGTTCCTTTTCAGGCGGTAAAGCTTTTTCGCCAAAATGACGCCCGTGATTCATGACTTTTTTGCAATCATTTATACAACAATCACCCAAAAGCTTTTCTGTTAGTTTTTAGCCAAGTTATATATGTAAAAACACACAAATTTATGATTGTATTTAAAATTAACTGGAAATGTAATTTTGCTTGAGTTTTATTACCTTTGTTAGCATGCATTGTTTTCTATAACATGGCATTTACTTTTGTTGAGTGAATTTGACAAAACACTTATAAAATGATTATGAAAAGTAATGTATTATTTAGGTTACAAATTAAAACCATATATTTTTTTCATGCAGTTAGATAAACTTAATTCGACACTCTATTGTTATGAAATGTGTATCGTTTATTTAGTTTCTAAGTATAACATTATCTTTTAACATTAATTTACATTTTGTGCGGTAACTCTATTTTTACAAAATGTGCATTATTTGCTTAGTTTCTAACTAAGTACAGCATTGTCTTTCATCACTTTTCATCTAATTTTCACTAAAGAGAGGTTTGTGCTGCTGGTAACTTTTGCTTGACTATTGAACTGATCAAACTAGGTTTGTAACCTAGTACCATCCGGTAGCTTTTCACGCAAGTTGAGAAGAGATTTTTATATCGATCTTCTCGATTACATTTTCAATCAAATTGTTGATGTAAAAATACCATCATGACAAAAAAGCAAGACGTGCAGCAGTATTGTTTCTAGAAATGCCTACTAGTAGAACGGGCACTAAAGTGATAAAATAGCCCAACTCTTTGATGCTTGAAACAATTACAGAATTTTGTTTTCAAGCATTTCAGGTTAATAAAAGGGGAGAAAAGATCTGTTTGAGGGGAGAGACCTGAAATTATGGACTATGTCTCTGACATTTTGCATGCAGATGATTTGAAAGAGATCAAAAATGAAAAGGATGGGAAATTCTGAATTCCTCGGTGCGAAAAAGGATGCCCAAACTCCATGGTTGGTGCTAATAAAAATCTAGCACAAAAAAGGAAAAAAAAAAGGAGCTGTTTGAACGAAAAGAACTTATGAAGGAATGGAATAACAATATGTCTCATAAATAGCCTATGATTTAGTTTTAAGCTTCAAACAACCAAATAACGATGGTTTTGACGACAGTGACAGAGAACCAGGACAAAATACGACAAAAAAGAGGTATATCTAGTAACGAATTTCTTAGAATTAGCTATAATATTCTTACCGGGATTCTAAAGAATGGAATATCATTTCGTATGCCAGCAACAATGAAGTCATGCTAGGTGGTTGTCAAAGTCTCTTTATGTACTCAAAATTTAATTACTTAAGGGTGAGTTTCAGTTATCTAAAAGGTAAAGGAACTCATTAAGAACATTATCTATTTTTCTGGTGCTCAGGTCTACGTTCGAGCCTGCTTTCTCTCCCCAGAAGCTGTTAAAACTCCCTATCCGTCAACTAATCAATTATCAGGGTATTGATTCAAAAATCAGTAAAGTTATTCTCAAAAAAATTTCAAACCATAGCTTAAATTCAGCTCACGAAACTATGGCTCTTTCCTTATTAAAATATTATTCCAACCACGGTTAAGAAAATTATGACTCAAATTATGCTAGAAGCTGATAAATATGTTGTAATACCTTTTACAAAATATTTCTTTGCCCCATTTTCTATCAGCTCCAATTTCCTTAACAAAGGCTTCAACTTGGAAGGATGAATTTGGATATTATAAGAGTAATGAAAAAACTTGACAAAACAATTCTTGTGAATGATGCTGCAGAAAAAAGGTGTAATACTAATTCAGGAACACAATAATATTCTCACAGAAAACGATAGTTAGGGGGGGGGGATGTTTCACGCATCGCTGCTGAAGACAGTAAAAACTGCCCTACGGATACTAAATCTCCGCTTATAAAAAAAAATGTTCATCATTGGTTTATTCTACTATGTTTTGATTCTATATAAATTATTAGTCCTAATAAAATGTATTTATTCTCTAGAAATTGTTGCGATCTGAAAGAAATATGCATTTTTTAATTTTTTTTTACTAGATTTCTGGGACTGACCGAACTTTAAGGCATTTGGGGCACCTCTAAAAATTGTCCGATTGAAGGAAAATTTTGCCCAGGCTCTTCTTTTGTCCTTTGGAACACAATAAGCGGGTGAGAGCAATGAAATTTGAACTTTCGAAAAATGCCCTATAGCTAAGGGTCAAAAAAAAATGCTACTGCATATGGTAGCTAATTGTTCCTTATATTCGACTATACTATTATATTCGACTATATATTAAAAACGGAGAGAAATTTCCGACCCGCGCAAATGAAGTGATCATGGAAAATTATATTGTCAATGCATTTTACTTTTGGGCCATTAGACGAAAAAGCGGACATTTTCTTCCGCACGTGACGGCTCATATAATTCATTGAAAAAATAATGAATGAAATTGTATTGCTGAAGTTATCCCAAATCATGCGGATTTAGTTGAGCAAAAAAATAACTCATTACACTTTAAACCTTTTTCTTTCAATCGGTTCTCTTTAGTCTTATCATCAGACGTGTCTTTCATTCATTTGTATTTATTATGCCTGATATTTCTGATTATCTCTCACTAAATAACGTAAATGATTTTGTAGATATTGAACCGAATAATATATAGGACTAAATTTAAAGAAATACATTGATGTATTCCTCTATTAAAAATCTTACACGCTTTCCATCACGCAGAGAAGGAAACTCACTGAAAAATATTACATTTCCTTCCCAAAATAATTTTTTAAATATTTAATGACTATTGGAAAACTTTCCTTCTAAAGGATAATATTTACGTTAAAGTGACAAGCTGGACTTTTCGTTTCAGTTTTACGTCGTTCGATTTGATCTGCATTCTTATTTAATGCGCTCGTTGAAACAGAATTCTTTCCTCGTTGTGCAAAAGCATTGACTTTATGAAATTCTTAAAAAAAGATTTACGCTGTAGAGAAATATACGATAAAGCTTATTGGAAAATTTATAGAAATGTGGGTTGTTGTGGATAATAGATTTTTTTTCTGAGCGATACTTTATGATATCGTTTAAAAAAGGCGAAGTAATTAAATTCGTGTTTTTAAGATACTGTCAAAATCAATTATGATTATTCTTAATTAATATATGAAAACTAATTAATAATGATATAACATAATTTTGAAAAAAAAATGATATATTAAAAAGAATTTTCTGAAAAATCGTAACATTTTATCAATTTCAAGACTATTGCGCACAGGAAATTTGTTAGTATTAAGTGATAAATGGAAAGAGCCCCAGGAATGTAAACTCAAGATTATTTTTCGTTGGTAATACCTTAATATTTGAATAAGTAATGTTTGATGAAACGTCTGACACATTTTATATGCTTTCATTCTTATAGCTTAAGTGTGAAGCAAAACCATTTCATTATATTAGATTGTTTCCTCAGTTCAGAATGATTTAGATTTTTTAAAAAGTGATACCTTTAAAATAGTTTTCTTTAAAATTGAAACATTATCTCTTGGCAAAAAGTAGGGGAAATATTCAAAAATTAATGTATGATTAAATGTAAAAATGCTAATTTCGTTTTAGAATAAAAAATACCGTTCTATAAAATGCATTACACGATGCCAAATCAAAAAAAAAAAAAAAAAGAAAGTTTATAACACTTTTAAGTTAAATAATCGTATTGCTACTTACAGATTGTATGGCAATCAAGATATCACTAAACAGAAAACGCAACACAAAATGTGCCATTTCTGATTGATCATCTACTTCATTTGAATTATTATACGTTTCTTAAATGTTCTACTAAAGGTTTTTACGCAGTAGAGGGAGTTTGTCAGTAAGCAATGCATAACATAGAGTGAAGGGTATCAGTAGAAATAAAATAAAAACAATCGAAATAATCTTAATGTATACCTCCAAAAAAAGAATAATCTTAATATCTTAACTTTAAAACAGTAAATGGGTCTTTACCCATTTATACACTTTGTCAGGCCCTTTATAAATTAAAACTTGAAATATGCCAGTTGTCACTTTCCCCATTTTACTTCATATTGCATCATGTGAAGTTGATGGTAAAACTATAAATTGTTTGTTAGTGAGAATTGTTAATATATTTTACATAATTAAACAAAAAAAGAGTTGTCAAAATAATCATGCAACTGTGCATAACAAGGATGTTTCTGAACGCTAGAGCAAAACTTTAAGGGGGGATAGTACACATCTGGACAATATAATAGCAGAAATAAGGGTCCCAAACGTCTTCCAAAGGAGATAGGCGTCATTAAAGATTAGGATTCAAATTTTCAAATAATCATTAAAAAAAAACGGAAAAAATTGGTCAATTGGTTGTGGTTTTCGTTTAAATGATTCTTTTTATCGATATTTTCTTGAAGATAAATTTTGAAGATGCAGTTTAGAAAACGCCACTGGAGGGTGCCTTAGACTTTAGAGTAATGAACAACTATTTTTGGCCGCTGTTTTTGAACCTCATTAAATGTTTTCTAATGCTTGAACTTAAACTTAAATTTTGATCTCAAAATCTGAATAGTTTGGGGGTGTTTAGGCAGCGAAAATTGAACTGTCTTCAAACGTTGAGATTAACTAAATTTACCCATTAACTAAAAGGCAAAAAATAACTGATTACACCTACATTCTATTTCCTACCCAAACATACAAATGAAATTTATTTTACAATTCCATTACAAAAATCAACTAAACTAAGCACCAAATTATAAAATAAACACTGATTTAAATTACTATACGATGAATTATTTTAAATACCTAACTAATTATATACGATCTCTTAATTTTTAATAACATTTTGAAGTCGGGGTATGTTAAACCTAACCGCATCCCTTTTTTACACCATCTTAGTCAAATTTTTCTAAAAGAATATAAAAAATAAATACAGCTAGCTGAAAATGAAGACATGTTCTTAAACTATGTAAGAAGCTTTCTGGAACGATAATCTGTAGAAAATTTCACTAAACAAAATGTTACGTTAAGAGTTAGAGCAATTATTGGATTCTTAATACAAATTTCAAATCTTCTCAAAAACATTCGTCTCGTTAAAACGCATCCCTAGCCAAATGTCATAAACTTTCTTCTTTTAATCAGTTTCCAGTTGAACTGCAAAATCAACTATATTCAGAGCAAACTGAACAAAGAAACTAGTTTTACGCAATACCGAAAAGTCATCTGCTTGTATTTAGATAGCCTAAATAAAGCAACGAACTCGAAAACAACGTAATGTTTTGAAATATCTTTAAACTTATGGGAAATATGCTTGGAATTGTGAAAGAGCCAAAATTTCTTTATCATTACGTTTCATACTTTACCTCGCAGAAGTTAGAACTGCATTCACTGTTTGCATTTATCCCTGACTTTAGAAGCTATGCTCTTACTAACTCGGTTTACGCGAATAAAAGTCAAACTTGAAACATTTCGTTTATCTTTTCAACTTCCAACAAACGTTAACGATGTTACGTTTGTGGTTAGATTCGACAAAAATAAGCATCGCATTTGAAATTTTCATTTCAAGTTTTCATTCTGGTTTTAGTTTCTCATTACCGAAAAGTATTGCGCGTTTTGCGAAATACAGACCGTATGATAAGATTAAACTTTTGTTAAAAGTTAATGCTTAGTTGTTTGACTATTATTGGTAACATATTAAATTTTAAAATTGGCAGAATTTAAGTCGTCTTAAAATAAGTTTAAGCAATTCAATCATCATAATCATCATTTAGCAGAAATTCAGTTTAATATAGGTATGCCTTAATATTTCATACATCAATGCTATTATAGACTATTGCGAATATAAGCGAAGCGTATTACTGCGAACAATGTTTTTGCAATAATATATAGGTGATTGTCCGTTGTTGATAATTTGTTTTTAATCGTTTTAGAACATTCGTTTTTTAAAGTAATATTGCTTCTGTTGGGTGTATTAAACGCGATGAAATATCAACAAGCTAAAAAAGTCTTGATTTTAAGTTGCTTGTTCATTTAATTTACTGCAGTAAATTATTATGCTGGTATGACCCATACATGTTTAAAACCCCTTCTTCCCCTATCCAACACAAATATTTCCTCAGGAATTACAGGATAAAATTAAATTGAATAAGTAAAATGACTCTTTTAAACCTTCAAATTGCAGCACGATATAATATGTAGCACCTGTAACGTTACCCTAAATATCTCAACCAAATTTAAATCAAACATAGTGAAAACAAATGTTAAGCCAAGAGTATATTTAACTCCTAAAACATTGATCACTTTGTCGGAAATACTTAATCAGCTGTGTAAAATGTATATTCTACTTAAAAATAATTTATCAATATTAGTATTGAATCCTTATTAGCAAATTTTTTTCTGAATCAAAAAGATATAAAAACAGCTGTTTCTTAATATACAGTATTGAGTTTTAAGTTTCCATTTCCAAATATCTCCTTTACAGAACCTAAATCGGGCTCTTTTTTTAATTCATGAGTCAAGTGGAAAAATGTCATAATTTATCGACAAACATATACATTAAAAATGCATTTTGTACAAAACTGTTCTGATATTTGTAAAACATATTTTTAATGTCCAGTCAATGTTGAAATACATTTATCCCTTCATTTTTGAAAAATAGAGCTAATGAGTTTATCTATTAAAGTCAAAGGGATAAAAAAAGTCACATAATGAAAATTCATACTTTACCTGAACTGAATAATTATATGTACATGTTATAGTAAACTTTTTAAATGATGAGGCTGCTTTTAAAAATGAAAAAAAATGTATCTAGAATTTTGAGATTTTTTTAAAAATTCTTATTTTGTATGCGTTTCATTATTATTTGTTCAAACTTTTTTCACTGAAATAGCATCACAATAATAATGCACAGAACTTCACTGCACAGAATAATCAATAAATCTGGGACATAGAGTTCAGTCTTTTTTTTTTCAATTTTGAGTCCAAATAGAGAATTTGATGATGCATCATAAACTGAATGCAACCCATTTCATGGACAAGGAGCGAAAGTTGAACTGGTGAGTGGATATATTTATAGACAGGAGGAAATATATATATATATATAGGGTTCTGAAAATAATCTATTTATTCCGCACCTGTCAACCTAAATGAAAAGCAGATGCTTCTTGCTCCACGAGTAGGAAGAAATCCATTTCAATGACATTTCTGATGGACATGCACACATACCCTCTTGAGGAAAGCAAGTAAGGAAAATTTATGCTATCATGCTCCCATTCTTGTCAAAAACGGAATTGATAGTCGTCTTATTTCTCTGAA
This sequence comes from Uloborus diversus, assembly GCF_026930045.1. Lineage (NCBI taxonomy): Eukaryota > Metazoa > Arthropoda > Arachnida > Araneae > Uloboridae > Uloborus > Uloborus diversus. Next base: position 99,946,229 of record NC_072731.1, on the reverse strand, counting down.
TGAATTTGGCACTATCTTGTTAAATTTTCAGTATGATGTAAGGCAAAATAAAATTATTCATACTACGAAAGAAATACTTCAGCTATCCCCGATTTTTTCCTCACATTGTGTTGGATAATTGGAATTACAAGTAAAAATTCATTGCCCAACTTTATATATATATATATATATATATATATATATATATATATATATATATATATATATATATATATATATATATATATATATATATATATATATATATATATATATATATATATATATATGTAATTTTGTATTGTTCTGCTTAGTATATTTTTTTTCTACTAAAACGACGGAATTAGATTTCGGGATAGCTAGACATAATTTTGCATGCGTTGCGTATTGTTTTTTAAACGGTTCTTCAAATTTACAAAAATGTATTTCAGTACATTTAGCTCTTCGTAACCAATTACGCATTTGACAAGAAGTTGTTTGTTATTTTTTAAACGATGTGGTACTTTTTATTTATTCTATAATGTAGTTTTATTTTTTTTACCACTGGTTTTGTGTGGGCAAACTTTTAGGTTTTATTATTTAAGGGGTTACAATACTCAAAAATGATCAAACTATCAAAACGCTTTTATTGCTTATTTCAAAACAAAAAAATACTCCAAAAACAGGAGGGGAATTTCATCGCTTGAGGCAAAATATTTCAAAAGTAATGAGTAATCTTAAAAAGAGCGAGGTTATGTGTTCTTACGCAAAATAAAAACTTAAAATTGCTTTCCTCAATGATCGTTTTTTTTTTTTTTCAATAAAGATACATTTTTAAAGTAATACTTCTGCAGTCAGGATAATATATTTAACAAAACTGTGCATTGGATAAGCATTTTATAAAATTTTAAAAGATTAAATTTTTTATATTGTGTTTGAGTTTTAAAAAATGCAATATTTTAAAGTTTTGAAAATAAATTATTGATTACGAAATAAGTATGCATGTAATGGTTAAAAAAAACCTCAAATTTTAAAAACACGCGTTTAAGGTACTGTGACCCCTACTTTCATGTTTGTTTTTGTTTTTTTTATTCATTTTATCTTTTTGCTTTTCATTTTACTGATATTTTGGGAATGCATTAAGCATTCTATTTTTCTTTTCTTTTCTTCCTTTGGCATTTAAGGGGATGTTATCTAAAAAATGGAAACATCAATCGAAAAGCTGATTCACAAATTAAATATGATCATTTCATATCTTAAAGACCACAAATTGTAACAAAAACTGCTTGGACTCCAGTAAAATTTTTTTGGTACTTCCAATTTGAGTTTAAAATTTTAGATTTGTGTTTTTCAGCATAGCACAATAGACACTGCAATATTAAATGCTGAATTTAATATGACTTTTTTTTTAATCTCCATGCCTCTAGAGTGAAATAGTGCATTTACTAGAAAAAATATACATCCTAAAAATAAATACGACAAATACAACGAATAAATACTTTAAATAATGTTATTTCACCAATGTTTCATAGTTATAAAATCAGTTTTACAAGAATCTCATTATTTAATTGTAAGAGGAATTTATATTTGAAGTAAAAATATCGATTATACGCTCTTGGGGGAGTGAAAATCAAATAAAGACAAATTAATAATACGTAACACTGTTATAAAATTAAACATTAAAATTACACGCATCTATTTTTTATTTCTAAAATTCTAATTAAAGCAGTATTTAGTTAACAAATATTTACGCAATAAGCAGTAATTATGTCAAAAGCGTTAATGAAGTTCGTAAATGGTAAACACAAAGTTTTACAGCTGAGGTTTGCTTATTTTTCTCGGGATTATAATTAATACTATCTTCTTTGTCATTAGTTAATTATTAGTAGATGTTGTTCAAATTTGGTAGTTTTAATAATTGATGATGAATTGTAGGAAAATATAAAGTATTTAAAAATAAACCAACCATTTATACTTCCTTTCTCAAAAAAGGAAGTATTGCATTCGCGAAAAAAATTTCACTCAAAAAACGGCCTTAATTTCCATTTTGCTCACTCCCAAATGAATGTTGAGTTTTTTTTTTTTTTCGACCCGAAATATCCATTTTGAAGTTTCCCGAGTTAATTACAACGAGTTTTCTTGTGACGTCGGTATGTACGTATGTATGTGCGTATGTGCATATGTGTGTATGGGTGTATGTATGTAGCATAACTTAAGAACGGTATGTCCTAGAAAGTTGAAATTTGGTACGTAGACTACTGGTGGTGTCTAGTTGTGCACCTCCTTTTTTGGTTGCATTCGAGTGCTTTTAAAGGGTCTTTTGAACCTTTTTGGGGGAAATTCATTGTTAATTTCGATGCAAACTCAAGTGGTGTTATAATTTGGCGGACACTTGACGATATATCGCCAGTCTTTTGGTCGCCAAGTTTTGTCGCCAACTTGGCAATTTATTTTTATTTTTTTTATTTATTTTTTTTTTAAATCTGGTTTCAATGTGGCCACTGTTTGGGATATTTAGGAGAGTTAGAGAAGGAATCACATTAAAATTGCAATAATAGGGAAATAACATTAAATTGGTGTAAAAAGGAAGTCATGTAATGCACACATCAGCTCGTTAATTTTAATTTCACAGTAGTTCCTAGTTTCAGTGAGGCTTATTAGTGTTAGTTTAGTGGGGGAGGAGGAATAAACAGAACTCTTAAGCGATATAGATAATCTACAGGGATGTCTACAGTAGAGGTTGTAATTACTAATGTTCGTTGTTTATAAATGCAAGCTCAATGCCCGTTTGATAACTAGATGCCCCACTTGTCAAGTTGACTAACTCCGTAAAAAAAAAGGTAGAGAATAGTCATGAAGACGATGGTTTTTATTCATAGAAGTAAATAGGATCTCGTGTTACATTTTTTGCCATCACATGGTCAGAAATGTAATGAACCAAAACTTTCACACGCTAAGCATTGTTAAAGCACTATTAATGCAGAAATGAGTATCTTTTAAAAAATATCTTAGTAATTAATCTATTTGCCAATTAAGGCATCCAACTACGGACGGATAACTAATAATCTACCATGCACTGCCGTCAGCAATAATTTTGAAAAGTAATACCTAATAACTTATTTCCTCAAAAGAATGAATATGAAAACTTATCACTCTGCCGTGGTTGCAAAACACACACACACTCTTTCTCTCTTTCTATAACACGCACACACACAAAAAAAGAGGAAAAAAAGGAATAAGTATACAAATTGAACTGTTTGCTTAGAAACAAAAACAATGCATTTAAGAAGATACAAAAAATCATTTTCAAAGTACGAAATTGAATTTCAATTGTCTAACGTACCTATACTTATAATCCATCTAACCAATACTACTCCCAACTTTGTAAAATATGTTTTTATTACGTATTATTCAGCAATTAATTTCTGTTAAAATAAAAATTTGTCTCAAATTATCGTGATAATTTTGGATGACCATAAAATTGTGGGAAACATTTTTGCCTGAAACACTTCCAAAATGGGTAAAGAAGGTAGATGATTTTTAAAGTCGTGCAAAACCTTTAACTAATGGAAGGCCTTGTAAGGTTTTTTTTATTTTGTTGCGGATATATTATACATTTTAACAAAAATTTAAATTTTGTATTGTCACAGACTTTTGCAATCGGTTGCAAAAAAAAAAAAAAAAATGCAAATTTGAAAATATTTTGATTATTAAGACTTTGCTGCAGTGTTCGAATTTCGAACAACAAACATTTTAGTTGAGTCACATTGACAATACTAAAAAAACATTCGTTCGTAACAACAAGGTGACACTTGGAAATTCGACAAGTGTTTCAGTAGTTCAAATCTTTTCCCCAAGGGTTTTATGGAGATTCCTTTTTATGGAGATTCCTTTTAAAAAGGTTATACGTTTGTGCAAAAATAAATGAAAAAAAGCTCTATATAAAGTAATTGCTCCAAAAAAGGTCAACCTAAGGTTCCGGACAGAGAATCTCGCTTATTTATGATTCCAAATCGGTCCCAAATTTTGAACAGTCATCAAATAACTCATACAAAATATAATCAATCTATGTGAAATTTAAGTTAAGTTATGTTTCTCCACAGTAAAACAAAAGATGGCAAAATGGTCTGAATAGGAGCACATGTAACCATAAAAATCAACTCTGAAAAAACGCAAAAATGGATTATGAACCAAAAACAATTGAAGAAATATTTCTTATCATTTTAAAAACATATTAATCCACATTTGGTAAACTCAAAAACATTATCGAAAATGTCATATTTACTTCTACCGAAAAACGAAAAATCATTCAGGTGTGTATTCCACGTGTAATTCGTTACATCCGAATATATTTGGTCGCTCCTGCGCACAGTTCATAGACATATGTGCAGCATATACAGCATAAAGTCGGTTCCTCCGCCGTTTCCTTTCGATGTCATAATATAGATAAACGAGTTTCAATAAGGCCAATATAAATAAGAGGCATTGTGCAATTTTGTTTTGTTGCATTAGCAGTAGTACATTTTTGTTCATTAAAACTATTATCGTCCGGAGAAAAAAGAGGGAAAAAATAAATGGACAAAAGCATTGATCTACTACTTTGAAGTACGCCAGAGTTATAATGGTCAAATTAGTTCATATATGAGTAAGAAAGTAAGAATGTATTATTTCCAATTATAAATGTTTTTTTTTTCCAAAAGATAACAGAGTAAATCCTTATTTTAAAACATAATAAAATACTAAAATATTGCATCTGTAGCATCAATTCTGAGATTTCCACATTTTAAAAACTTTAACAGATGGTAATTACAAATTTATTTCCAGATGCAGTATGCAACCAAACTGATATGTGAATTAAATTTCTGGATAAATATATACACTGCAAATAAACCTGCACAATTTGGAATACTTTGTTTCAGAAAAAGTGATCCTAATGTGTGAATGTGCGCTATAAAGTGTTCTGAATAAGCTCCGTCAGAAGGAAAGTGTTCCGAATGTGTTCTGGATACTAAACCTCGAGTGCCAACACACGAGTCCAGGCAGCAGATGGTTCGTCAACACATTTGAAAACATGTTTGGTCACATTTAAGCACACTTGTAAAATCATTGCTTTCTTTGCTGCAATGAGAAGGGCTAGATGAAGATTGGTTGGTTGTACTATGTACTGTATGTATACACTATTACATTAAATGACGATATTTTTACTGTAAATTTTGTTGCATTTTTTCAATACCCTCACTAATACACTTAATTGAAATAACTTTGTGCTACAAAATTGTGACGTATTTCATCCCGTGTGCCAAATTCTGCGAAGCTACGCAGAAAATATTACTAAACATTGATGTTGATTTCAGAACTTTCAACTGTAACTCTTTTGGTCTGGTTTGGAATAATTTAATGCAAGTTACTTATTTCCATTACTATTCATTACATTATGCTTAAACATTTGAAAATTAGCACTCGCAGATCGTTGAGCTCCATATTTTGTGTACATTTTATAGCATTTGAACATTAAGCACTTGTACATCTCTGAGCATTCACATTTTGTTTTAAATAAACTTTTATTCATCATACTATTTAAGTTGTAGAAGAATCTAAATAACTATATTTAAAAATTATACAATTGTAATCCAGATGTTTGACCATCGATTATGCTTGGAACAAGAATCCCTAACCTTTATTGTTATTTGTTACACTTCATAAATTTATGAAAGTTGAGTCTAACAATTTAAATTTAACACAAATGCATAGTAAATCAAACAAAAAAAAAAGAAAAATGATGTTTGAATTTCTACTCTGTGTTTGAAATATATGCAAAAAGTTATATCAGCTACCTTGATCTGATTTCTGAAACTACTAAAGCTTGTATAGGCTTGTATAAATGTATGTGTGTCTTAGTACTTATATCGGGCATGGAATTGTTCAAAAATAGGACTGGGAAATAAAAGGTTTAAAACCACTGGCTTAGAGGATCATTCTGAAAAATTTACCTTTTTTTACTTATTTAAATAATATTTTAAATTTGCTGTTCGGCACATTAATAAAAAAATTTATATTTTAGGAAATAACCATGTCCTATTTAAGAAAAATGTACAACTTGATGAACTAAAATTAAATAACATATGATGCAAATTTTGACGAAGAACGTGTAATTCTTTGATAAGTAAAAAGTTCATTCTGTTGCATGTATTAAAGAAATATTTCAATGTTATACATATCTTTCATGCAAACTTTTTAACACTATAAAAGAGAGGCTCAGGGGACCACAGTCAGGAATACTCGGAAATTTCAGGGCTTTTATTTTGAAAAATTCTAATTTTAGCTTTAATAACGCAATTTTAGGCCATATTTTTAATGTTCGGGCAAAGATGTAGGGATACCTTCCTGAGATATTTGTTGAAGCTGATGTTTTGAAAATAACGTTTAAGCTCTCTTTGGATGATGTAAAGGTGAGAAAACGAAGGGGGGGGGGGTCTAGAAAAATGAATTAAACTGGAGTTTTAAAATTGCATTTTTAGACTGGTCTTTAGTAAACTATAACGGTAAGAGTTTCCGTGAATGATCCATTCCGAAAACGATTCAGAGGTGAAGAATTAAAAACATTTTTTGGGGACTTAAGGGCATATCAAACCTTAATGTTTCAAAATTTAATTTTAAAAGTATAGTTTTAAGCTGAACTTAAAGACGTTAGAGGAAGGAGACTCGGAGAATCTCGCCGTAAATTTAAAAAAAAACAAAACAAAAAACAAAATCTCAAAAACATGTCAACTATACTTGATGATAAAAGGGAAGGGAGGACGGGGGGGGGGGTCAAATTCTAGAAAAAATGTTATCCAAGAGAATTTAGTGTTAAAGGGGACATATATTATTTGTGTTCAACTGATAAAGTTTATAAATAAAAAAATAGCTTTTATAAATTGCATTTTTATGGAATTTTACAAAAGAATCGACTTGCATGTAAAAACGAGAATTCTGCAATACAACTGTCGAGCAATGTGAAGTAAATTTTAAAAACTGTCCATGTGTCAAATAAATTAATTCAAAAAATATTGAGTTAAATGACTGTTAAGTAGTGAAACTGTGAAAAATTTCTGCATTTGCATTTCAAGATGTCTTTTTATTGAAAAGAAATGAGCATACTTCTGTTCAAGCTCGAGTTAAGTAAGACATTTTCCTGACGTCGGTTGTATTTAAATTTAAAGACATTTGAAACTGAAATTCATTTTTTTACGTATTTTGAAAAGCTTTGAAACAATGAACCTACCACACTAAATTTAATTAAACATTCGGCTGAAACAAAATAAGTCAAAGTTGACCAACAGTCAATTAATTAAACTTTTGCCCAAAGACGATGAGGATTCCGCAATACTACTTTCAGCAATGTGATGTAAATTTTAAAATGTATATTTATGTCAATTAGGTTAGTTTTAAAAATATTTTGTTTTACGACAAGATATGTTTAGTAAACTGCAAAATAGGATTTCAGAGATCCTACTTGCATCAGTTTAAAATGTAAATTAAATAAGTTTTTTAAATTTTAGCTGCATTAGGGAACTTATTTCTTCCTTGAGACAATTTAACTTTTTAAACAGCACTCTGTATTTCAAAGTATAATTAAGCGAGTTCGACCAGGAATTTCTGTGAACTCGTGTTTTTATGTAAAGAAAATCGAACTATTGAAAAAAATTCAAGTAGAACTGAAACTTTTTAAGTTGAAGTGTCCCATTCAACTGAAACATAATTCTATCCAATCGAATAAGATTGTATCTACCAATAGCACAGCAAAATGGTAGCCCGATCGGTAGAGAGTCGGATTCGGGGCCGGAGGGTCCTGGGTTCGAACCTCGATGGTCGAAGACCCACCGTCGTCATTAAAGGGGACTGGGCGACGTTAAATATGCTCGTGGCCTCAATGTCCTCCAAGTGAAACGATACATCTGGGGGTGCTAGCACCAGGTAGCTATTAGCTCCTGGATTAGTTCTAAATTCTCATTAACTGTTCGATCCAGTGATGGTGCTGCCATTTATCGGTATATAAAATATAGCAGGCAAGAGACTTAGTATGCAGTCCTCGACATAAATACAGTTGTAGTCAGTTGTGACTCTGAATAGGAATAGGAATAGGAGCACAGCAAAAAATTGGCATTGCCTCATCCAGTTGAAATTTCTCACTACGCTACTGGTAGATAGCATTCCATCGAATTGAACACAATCGAGTTGAATAAGCCATTCAAAAAAATCAAGTTACGTTTAATAACTTTTAACCAATTTTATAATCGGATTTTCACATCTTATTCCAGAAGTAATTTTTACAAAAAATCATACTGAAATAACAATTTAGAAACAGTGCCTGGTGAAATATTTGTCGCTCAATTTTTCACCAACTGGGCATCCATTCACAACATCATTTTAGGGGCACATTCAACCTAACATAATTGATGATTCGATTCGAACGAATTACATCAACCAAAAGTGAAGTCAGAAATTTCCTTTACTCCATCCAGAAGAAAATGTCTCGCTATGTGACTGGTAGATAGAATTCGATAGCTTCTTTTGGAACCTCTGTGCACACCAAAAACGGAGATGCACAAGCAGACTCCACTCAGTGTACATACAAAATTTTAACTTATTACAGCATACAGTTTTTCAGTTATGCGAGATACATTAAAACCAGGGGTGAATTCGTGCTTGGTCTTACTGGAACGCCGTTACTTTTCAAGGAAAATAATTCTGCTTCCACACAGAACTGGCCAAAAACCGTTATTCGATCATTTATCATTAGCGTTTCTGGTACTGGAACATTTACGAATTCACCTCTGATACATACGTACTTACTGACGTCACGAGAAAACTCGTGATAATGAATTCAGTAATTATCGAAAATGGGCATTTTGATTGCCCGTACATTCATATGCACTTGCAAACGGGTTGAAAACACTAAACATACATCTGGGAATGAGTTAAATGGAATTGTTTGGCCTAATTCGAATAAAATTGGTTTTTTAATTTAATGCATTTACTCCTGTAATTTACACAAGGAAGAAAAACTAAATACTAACTAATCAGTAATTCTATCTTTGCAGTGAAGTTTCCAGAAATGATTAGTTATTAAAGAATTTCAATGCATTTTTAATGGTATAAAAGAATACTACTTTCTTTAATGGTCATTGATCATAAACCGAGCAGTAGGCTACTGAGTAGCTAAGTAGTAGGAACGTAAACAAATTAGATTTATAGACAGTAATAAAAAAGTTTTTGTTCTTGAGGATTTTTTTTTAAATTAATTTATGTGACCATTTGTTTTCGATACATTTTTGTTTACTTTTTACATTATTGATTGTCTTTGAAAACTTATTTATGGAAATTTATATTTCAAATTTAGTTGTTATTTCTGTAGCAAATATGATTTTGTACTACGATTTCCTGCTACTTTTTTTGCTCGTTTGTCATTTTGCTGTAAACTATTCAGTTGGTTTTGAGATGCCATTAAATTTTAAATTTTCATTCTAATAATACACATTAATAATCATAATTCACTCAAAGCCTAAACACATCATCAAGCCAGAAGTCTCAACAAAATGGAATTTAGTGAGTATTTTTTCCTTTTCTAACGGTTTTTTATACTTGGGTAGCACACATTCCGGGAGGATTTTAGTGATCTGCAATTGTTCCGAAACATATCCTAAAACTGTACTAAAACGTGTGCCACAAAATGTTTAGCGCAAGTGTTCAAAAACCATGCTTTTACACTATCCATGAAATGTCTAAAAAGTGCGCTAAAAAGGATATACATGTTCCGAACAGTGTTTCTAGAAGTGTTTTGAAACTGTCCGGAAAAAGTGTTCTAAAAAAGGGGACAAGTGTACGTGTTCAAAAAGTATTATGACATGTGTTCACAAAACGGTTCTAATAACTAATACAATAATTGTGTTCTTAAAAAGGGGACAAGTGTATGTGTGAAAATAGTGTTAAAAAAGTGTTTGATTATTTGCAGTGTATTTTTTTTTATCTCTCTGGCACTATTCTGTAGTTACTTTCGTCCCTCATGCGTTACAAATATTTGCCCTTAGTAAATCTACAAAGACATTTTCAACAAAAGCTTAAAGTAGTTAATGTCTGGAGTCCATTGAGTTTCAAAATTGTATCCTTCAAAAATAGGTTCCTGCTATGTATTTGAAACAGAAGCACAGTATTTACAAAGATATCTTTTACTTAAGATTGAAGAAGTACGAAAGGAGATAATAGATATCATAGAGTATATTTTCTGACACTGATAGCGAAGAGACTAATTTAAGAAGAACTAGTTTCTTTTAGGTAGCCGAATGACGTGCAAAACTGAATTCTTAAATGCATGAAACTTGCGGAGATATAAAAATTCATCTTATAATCAATCATAACTCAAAACAACCATTATAATATTCGGTTTAATGAATTAGCCTTGCTAATATGCTTATTTTCTGACATAAATCGTGAAGTTGAAAACCAGTTTATTGCAAAAAAAAAAATGTGTCCCAACCAAGTGTATTTTCAGCCTTTGTTCCGTTTTACCTGACCAATAGCGGGTTATTGAAATTATTCAAACGTTTTAAACATAACAGCGTCTGACGGAAAGCTTAAATAATAATGCTGTAGGACTAATATCAACGTTTAAGAGGATTGTGAATATTGGCTCTTAAAATTCTCAATGATGTTTTAAGTTCCAGTTTTGTTTTTATTGCTCAAACTATGGAGATTTTGTATGTGCAATGGGCATTCATTTTTTTCACCGTGTGTCCTGGAACTGGATAGATCACCACGTCGTCAATTGTCTTGGAACATCCTCTGTCGTGAAGTGTCTCTCAATTCCAAATGCAGAAGATAAAAATAATTGCAACACATTTTAAGTCATAATCTTACTGGGCGAAATTAATAAACGTATTTGATGATTGATGAATGTGTTACGAAAACTTTTTTTTTTTTTCATATGATATTAAATGTGAAAACATTCTTTAAAAAATATAATTTATTTCATACAAAAGTATGAACGTTAGAAAGATAGAACAACCAAACAAAAATTAATTAAATTAATCTCGCAAATATTTTATATCAATTGACTGCATTCCTTGGATTCAAAGAATTATTTTGTCAAAAACAAATTGTTTTTTTTAATACATAATGACTGCTTATTACAAATCAGAAATTGAGAGTATCTTAAGAATTGAAAAAGCTGTTCAACGGCAAAAAAAAAAAAAAAATTATCAAGGAATCCGTTTTTGCGTTTGAAAATTTATTCACAGGAGAAACAGCCTGAACACGAATAGATAAGCAAGCATGGAACGCGCACTAAGAAACTTTTCCTCAAAGAACAATTGGACAGGTACAAATAGATAAGTCCTGTCACTTTGGGAAATTTCATCAGAAAGATTGGAAGGAATCTCTTTCGAAGAATCTGAATTCGAATGGAATGTCACGACAGATGCCCTTTCAACAGAAATCCGAAGGCTGCTTCCTCATAAATAATTCAAGCACCTAATGCAATTTTAAAAGATTCTCTTTTCCTCCCAAATACTTCTGTGTCCGAACTGAAATCTGTTGACGTAGAAAAAACGATCAGTTTTACAGAAAACCTTCTAAAGAATAAACGCTCCTAATGAGAGAGATTTCTGTTCACACAGAACAAAGTGCATTTCACACAGCTGGAATAGGTTCTGTTTAATGTAAACATAGTTTTGATGTAAAATACCAATGTAAAACGATGAGGCTTATTCACTTTCAGTTTTTAAAAGGCTTTTTTCAATTGGTTTTCGAATACTTGTGTAAGGTTTGTCTTTTTTAAGCATGCTACATTAGGGCGGTCCTTATATGAGGTTAAAAAATAAAACTGTAATTTTTTAACGAGTCAACCCCTAGTTTTTATCTAGTACATAAGAAAGAATTGCTGTAATTTTTTGACACTTTTAAGACAAATTTTAGGGGTCACTACCGCAGCTGAAACTTTTGAATTCTTAAAAAAAAAAAAATCGAAATTTTGCATTTTCATTAAAACTTATAGAATTCATTAAAAAATTCTTACAATTTATAATTAAACACATCTATTAAGATTCTTAAAAACTGTTTCAATTAACATAAATAAAAAACCAAATTTCAGTATATTACCTTTTAAGACAATAAGGAAATTTTTTAGAGTCCGGATATTTGCTTGTGAAACAAATACTGCTTTTGTTCTTCCGTCTTTTGTAAAAAGTTTATTTCATACTTCTATCAGTGCAACTCCACGTTCCAATACATTATCTTCAACATTTAGTGAAATGAAACAGTTTCTTTGCTTTGTTTGTAGGATTCGTCTCTCCATTCTGTCACATATTTTGGCAGAAATTCAGTAGATATACTCAAAGTTAAAAACCGCATTGGGTTGCTCGATGCAAAATCATTCAAACCCTCTTTAAGGACTGAAGCTGGATCTACTCGGGGTCTCTTTAAGGATTTATCGTCTCCTTTTCTTTCTAAAGAATCCAACATCTCCCCTTTCACTTCTTGAGGAACACAACCGTCAAAAAACACAAGAGCGATGAGCTCCTCTGATAAATTCCACAAATCGCAAACTAACTTGTTCATTGCACTCTTTGAAACATCATAGTTAATTCTTTGATACTTTTTTAGGCCTTTTAAGAGCTACAAATCATTTTTTGGGGTAAAATAAGCAGTTGCTGCTTGAAATCAACTCTTTACATAGCATTTTACATTACAACAAACTATCATATGTCACGAATGCTAACTTTTTATTGTTCGGAAGGTACAAATTGATCTCTAAATAAATAAATTTTAAGAGCGTAAAATGCCATTGTCATCCATCGAGCACGACGTAACTCCTTCCGAGCTCTGAAGCGTATTTCCCTTTTGGGAATTCCTCCAAGAAATATGATAATCAGATCTAAAAGGTCTTTGTAGTTGTATCGAGGTTGGAACTGGTGAAGTTGATTCCTGGCAAACTCAAAGATATCTGGTGCATTTTGGAATACTTTCTCGTGAATAAAAACATCAGATATGGTAGTTTGAAAACTACTGTGATTAATGAAGCTCCAAAAATAATTAAGACGTTTGATTGTCAGTAACTCAGGCCCTGTTGATCATCCAATAGATTTAACCACAACAGCCTTAAGCATTATTTCAGGAACATGATAGCGACAAGCCATCCAGAGTAATTGTCTGTTCATTTTTTTCTCAATGAGGACACATGCTCCTTTTTGTGGTCTTATGTTTGTCGAAATTGTATCGAAACACGAGCATTTGACTTGATCACTGATTTCCCAGGATTCTAGGGTATCGCAAACAAGTATTGCTTCTCCTGTTCCCGACTGGTGATTCGGTACCGAAAGTAATTGCTAAACAGCTGTACCTGAAACAATGATTGGTATTCAGACAACAGTTTCACTGCCTGCATTGTCTTCCAAAAGTTTTCCAGCAAAGTGAACGGTTAAGGGAACATCAACCGAGAATTCACTTTTCAAATATTGGGCAGCGTTTCTTCTGCCTTTCATTCTGAAATGCCGAATAGAGCTTTTGTTTAAGTTGTATTCCAATGGATCACAACCTACGCTTTTACGCGTTGTCAAGATAACAGCTGCTTTAATATCACTAACTTTTCTGCGTCAAGACTCACAGCAACATCATTATTTAGAACGTTCTTCCTACCTTCTTTTCTTTTCTTTTCTTTTTTTTTTTTTTTTTTGCAAAGGGGTAAGTTGCACGATAAACTTTGATCTGCATGTAAAGAACACCTGTAAATTTCCATGAGTATTGCTTCTTTCTTCAATAATTTTGAATCTACTTAACACATTTTGCCAAAACATTGGCGCCATTTTTATAATTATTCCCTTATGAAAGAAAAGGAAAATCAGAATTCTTGCTTTCTGAACATATGTGATTGTAAAATCTCATATCAAAACATTAAACTCTGTTCTACCTTGTTCGAAGGGGTAGGTAGACTTCTTGTGCAAACAGCGGGTGTTAACGAATTTTATTTATGCATATTTTAGTTTACAGTTAAGATCATTTTAATTTTGGAAAAAAAATGCTGAATTTTCACAACTTTGAAGCTTGGTAGCGAACCCTAAAATACATTTGTTTTGTCTGAAATTTTTGTGGAAGTCTTATTTTAGGCCGCAAACAAAAATGGGAGGATGTCCGTTCAAATGTCAAAAGTTCATTTTTAAGGACCACCGTAATGTTACATTTCGTATTCCGGCTACTTTGGTATGTTGTTGATAGTATTAAGGTTACATTGAGTCATGTTGGATAATTTTGTCCTCTTCAAATCTCTAAGTGTATTTTGTTTTAATACAAATCAAAGGACCAGTCTTGTACTCTTCTGGCAACGCTACAAAATATGTTTTTAGCTCATCAATTTATAAGAAAAGTTGGCAATATTGTTTGCAGACATTGTATCGGTTACTTATTGAGAAGATGTGTAAGTTGTTGAGAATACCTTTCGTACGTTGTTGCGTTTGTCGAAATTTTTAAATGATAAAAATCATGTAAATTTGTGCCGCAATAAAGTGGAGGTTTTTTTTTTTTTTGAACTGCCATTTTTTAAGTTGCAATAATTCAATAGTTTTTTTTTTTTTTTTGTTATTATTATTATTATTTCTCTTCTTACGTGACTCTAAGTTATCCCAATGCATCCTATATGACAGCATAGCTTTGAATCAGGTTAATAATTCATTTGTAATGATAGTTATTACTATAATTTCTTCATTAAACGATGTACTATGCAAATATAACTGGATCAGTGCAAAATAGAGAAATCGTGATTCAAATACAACTTTAATGACTGTCCTTGTTATTCTAATTCATTTGAACAATAAAAAAAGGGGGGTCTTAATTGGTAAATTACTATAAATTACTATGTTACGTTATCTTAACTAACTTCAAAGGTAGTAATTTTTTTAACTACATTGAATGATTGTATAAATAATGTATTAAAAAAGCAATTTCTTTTAAAGGTCACTTTTTACTTATTTCTTGTGTTTCGTTGGCAATTTTGTCGAATTATGGCATAAATAATTAAATTTGAGGTCTTCATTTTGTTTGGCTATGTTCCAGAATATGAAACTGAACTATTAATTGAAAACGTGACGACATTTCATTGGATACACTTTATGGCGTAAATCCATTCAGCGTGGAAAATACTGACCTTCATTGATAATTTATGCTTTGTCTAGAATTTCGATTTTTTTTTCGTTGAATGATTGCAAATATAGGGATTTTTATTCCTTTAATCTAAAACCAGTTTGTCTGGATATGTATTCTAAAATTATGCATCAGGTTATGTGAAGCTTATTTATGATAAAAACATTCAATTTATGAAAAAAATAGCAAAAACAGTAATTGGAGTTGATGTTTTTATTGGTTACAGTTTTTTTAGAAAGTATTAAATGACTTTTTTATTCATATAAATGTGTCGTAAAAGTAATTAAGAAAGAAGTAATTTGCATTACCTAGTTTGAATGAAACAGTAATCATAATATTAATAATAAACGCAATGCATGCTCAAATGTTTGAAATTGCATATCAGTTAACTTTGACGATACAATTTCTAATAACTTCATTCGAAAAGAACACTTAAAATACAATTATTTTTTAACAAAACTGCACGAAAACCAAAAAAATAAAATTACACAAAAAGGTAAGCGAAATTAAATAAAATTTGCACCATTTTAGTACAGTGTCTTAAGTTAATTCGCAGAAATTTCGGTTAAACAATCCGAACTCCTTTACATATAATAATCTAAAATTGTTTTACAATTATTATTAATCAAACAGTTTTGAATTTTAGACTAAATGTTTTGCAACTCTCTCAATTGCGGTTAATATTGGACAAATCTGTCCCACCCGTAACAAAGGACGTACGTACACTGTTAAAAATTCAGGAAACTTTTATGGTAAATATTACTGTAAAATGCATTGTTTACAGTACAGAAAAAATTACAGCAAATTGTACCGTAGAAAATAAACGATTGCAGCGCCAATCGATACACCACGTGACTTACAGTGCAAAGCATATAACACCGTATTTCCCTTACTCAATGCGTCCCTTCTTGTATGGTGGGCAGCAAAGCCGCCTGCCATTTCGAAGGTCCCGACATTGAACCTGCAGTTCGAGTTTTTAGTTTTTTAACTCTCGTTTATTCTACCGTAAAATTTTACAGTAAAATGAGATTTTTCGGTAATAGTTACTGGCAACATGGATGCCAGTAACTTTTACCGTAAATTTTCAGGAACTTTTTTAACAGCGTATTGCATACATACAAACAAAGTAAAAGAATAAAAGGTTTTTCTACCATATCTGTAACTATACATAAAGCATAAATGACTTAGAAATGCAGGATTTTTTTAAAGAAATGATGGCCTTTGACTTACAATGCAAGTCGCTAGCTTAGATGCTCCCAAATACTTTTAAACAGTACATTAAAAACTGTTTTGTGCTGAACATCTGTTGGTAGAACCTCTTAAGTGAGCTTCTCAGCCTTTAGAGGAGTCAATGAGTCCAACTTTGAAAAGGAGGTTCTTTCAGGGATGACTAAAATAGAAATTCATACTGAAATTCCAGTAAAAAGTTCTATATGAAAACAATAATTCTCTTTTACTTTGTAATAAAATGTAAAACAGTGAAGGTCCTTTTTTTTTCGAAAACATCGGCCAATTTCATCGGCTTTTCGAAGTTTTTTAAGGCCCATGGGTCGATGTTTCCTCTAAGTTAGCATCGGCGGCCGATGCCGATGGCAAAAGTCCTAATGAACTGTGGGCTATTTAATATTAATAACTTTTGAGAATTCACTGAATTATTATGTTTTAGAAGAAAATAAGTACGGATAAAGATATTTACTTAGATTGCGAAAAAACAATGTTTTCCCTCATTACCCATGCGGTGCTGTTGATATCACTGAAATTACACACACAGTAACGCGGAATCTACATGATCATGTGACAGGCGATTCAGACCTGATAAATAAAAAATATGATGTGGTCGCCACACAACTTCCTTTTACATCTATTAAATAGTGCATGTTTTTGAAGAATTAAAAAATAGAGAAGCAAGGGAACGTTTTAATGATTTCTCACCTAGATTGTCGCAAACCGATGCAAAAAAAAAGAAAGAAACCATGTTAGAAAAATAACTCGTTGGTGACACAATTTGGCGACCAAAAGCTTGGCGATATATCGCCAAATTATAACATTGCTTGAGCCAGCATTGACATTAAAAATAATTTTCCCTAAAAAGGTGTAAAAGAGCCATTTTTGAATTTCTGAATGCAACCAAAAAAGTCACCACTAGAGCCCACTAAGAGTCTACTATATAAAAAGTAAGTAAGAACAAGGAAACTATCACAGGTTCGCCACGCTTACCCCTTTGTATGCATGCCCCGGTCTCCCCTAATAAGCAAACTTATGTGACGTATTACTAAAATCTATATCAATGTATGTAACAAGACCGAATAATATAGTCAGCTGTGTGTTAAACATTAACAAACAATATAAAATGAAAACGAAACAAGAATAAACGTTATCTCTCACACTTTGCGTCTTTCCTTTCTCAAAATAAGATAATTTCCTGAAAATAAGTAGTTAAAGCATTTCTGCATTCGTGTCAACCACAGAATAAATATTTCTGTCAACAACAAATTTTTATTTTTGCGTCTTTTAAGTATGCATCGAATTTTCCATGTTGTCGCAAAAATAAAGTGCATCCCCCTTGACGCGAAAGGAATGATGAGTAGGAGTGACGCTGCGACAGATATAGACAGGAGGAAATGGGATTTCGAAAATAAACTATTCGCTCCACACCCTTCGACCCGCGTTCGAAATTGATACAAGGAAGGTCTTGCTCTGAGGCATAAAATTTCCATTTTAATGCAAGGTTTGATCAATAGCAACATGCGGCAAAATGTACTTCAGCTCTCAAATAAATAACGTGTGATTCATAAATGGGATTTTTTCATTTTCTTGCAAGAAAAAAATGAATGAAAAAAAGCAGAATTTTTTTTCACTACTCAATGTGATTTCAAGGCTTTTACGTTTATTTTGATATGTAGATGGAGATTAATGCAACTAAGCAAATGTAGTTTGTGTGATTTAGTTTGCATTATAGAACTAAGCTTAGAAACATGAGCTATTCTTGTTAAGTAGTGCCAATAAAAGGGAAACTTTTTGCTTCCTGCGATGACTTTGTACTATCTTTAAAAAACTATGTTTTGAAATAACTTCATTTCTTGAGTCGCGGTAGATATAAGTTCTTTCTGAGGCGAAAATAGAATTAACAATATCCAATGTTTTTTACACGGTAGTATAGTTTTTTAAACGTAAATTTTGTTTTCTGGAATGACAACAAAGCATTTTTCTAACATCATTTCAACTTAACGTTTTACTATTAGAGTAAACAATATATCTACATTACTATAGTCGGAGCAAACCTAATCTGGCAGCCGTCGTAATGCTGTAATTAGGATATGCGCAGTCTTCACAATGCTACCATCTACGGTTAGCCCGCTATATTGCAGTATAAAATATGTGCGCCATATTAACGTATTTCTTTTTAAATAAATTCTCTGTTTAAGAAATATTTTCCCTCCGTTTGCGAATTTCATAAAAACCAAAACAGTACAAATTAGATTCACTGCTACTAACAATATTCCTTAAAGTGTTATTTCAGTTTTCCGGCTCTTGAATCGGTGTGAAAAGAATATAAAAGTTCAAATAGCTGGGAGCAAAGTGAAGCTAATCTGAAAAATTGCACAAACAACATAATTTCTTATATTAAAAGAAAAAAAGTTGGATGCGTTAGTTTAGTTGAAAAGTTTAGAAACCTTGTTATTTTTATTAAATTTGTCTACTTACTAAATTGTAAAATAAGATGTTTTCTTTTAGCAAATTCTTGCAATGATTTGAAAACATTTAAATGTACATGCAACATGCCAGTATTACATCTACTTACTGCAATTTTGTTCTAATTAGAACTCATCAGTCTGGATCAGTGAATAACCGAGCTGGAGGCATATGTCATCTCATTGAAGATGAGAATGGCAACAAACTGCTAGATAAAATAAATTTATCTCACCAGCGATTGTCCGCAGCAAAATGCGGTTCAGCTCATGGATTGAAGGCGAAGCTTGGGTATTTAGCAATAATTTACCGCCAAAATGCCAGGGCTAAGGCAGAAAGAACTACATGCAAAACGCAAGACAATTTACTTTACTTAAAAGTTTGTTGTCAGCCTCCTCCCTTGTCCAGACTGATGAGTCTAATTTAAATGAAACTGCAGTCTCAGGATGTGATAATCGGACTGTCTGGTATAGGGGAGACCGGGGCATTTTTTCGCACGGGGCACGTTTTCGATTTGACTTTAACTCGTTAGCGAGCCGGTAGAGCGAAGCAGCGACCAGACTATTTGAAAGGCAGCGCCAATAGACGACAACTACGAGAGTTTCAGTTGGATGGCTGTTCACATCGCTGAGTAACGTCAGTTTCACTTGTTTTTTTACAGGTAAGTACATTTTGATGACCTCATTTAAACTAAAACAAACATATACGTCTTAAGTTAAGTTTTTGTCTGTTGTAATATTTCGAAAGAACACATTTAAGAGCTACCAGATATGTGATAGTTTGTCCATAAAATTCTTTTTTTGAACGTCTGTGTGAAGTTAAAGGGAAAACATGGCGACGGGACACGTTCTCGAACACTAAGCGGGGCATATTTTCGCATCGAAAACGTGCCCCGTCGCATCGAAAATATGCTTGTCCCTGTGCAGGAAGAGGTGTACAGGCCTATAACAGGGCAGAACGAAGAGGCTGATATTCAAGTTCTAACACAGCCAAACGTAGGTTGTCCCACCCCAGAAGAAGTGAGACCTCTGGAAAAAGCGGGTCCAAGAAAACAGACCGGCAAAGGAAGAAAGAAGAGAAAGTCGGCCATTTTGACCAACACTCCGGTCAAAGAGCAGCTTAGACTAGAGCAGCAACAAGCTATGCAGAGAAAACAAATGAAAAGTGAGAATGAAAAGAAAGATAAGAAAAATGTAAAGAAGAGTTTATTTAAGAGACAAATTGGAAAACCTAACAAGCCCGAAGAAAATGAAGAATCAAGTGATTAAAAGGAAGAAGACTGCTTGCATTTACTGCTTAGAATTGTACTGTAAATCTAAGGCTAAAGATATATGGGTAAAGTGCACTCGTTGCAAGAGATGGACCCACGAGTCTTGGATCAAAGGAAACCCTTTCTTCTTTGTATGCATTAATTGTTACAGTGACGATGACTTTTAGTGTTTTTAACAGTCCTACATGTATTAAAATTATTAAGTAGCCAAGTTGATGATGAGTTTTTTTTAAATGTATATGTGCTGAAAATCAATAAATAACCTACCTTGAAAATATTTTGTTTGATTTCCTAAATTATATTGATATACGTGACATAACGACACTTAAAACTATTTTTCTGTAAAACAAAGCTTAATTAATTGATGTAAGTAGTTCCACGTTGTAGCCAAGGTTTCTCTGAATGGTGTAGTACAGTTTTTTCAAGTTTAGGTAAATAAATAAAAATAAAAATAATAATTTGAAAATAATAATTGAACCTGCCCCGGTCACCCCTATTGCATGTGGTTCTGGGGCTTGAGGCCTGCCTTAGGGGCGGTAACTTACTACTATAGTAGTGTGGAAAATTACTGATATCTGAATTTAAGTAAGGATACGTATAAAAAACAGGTTGTTTATGTCGTCTTGATCTTTTTAAGTCCTTACCTCAAGTTATATTATTTCAATTTTACTTGGGTACATTTTATACTACCTGAGAAAGCTTACACAATTTTCAGTTTATTGGCAGGTACTAGAAGAGCCTGAAATAAACTTGAGGGGGGGGGGAGATCATAACTGATGGGATGTGAACTGATATGGATGTAAACTGTTTTATATGGATGTAAACTGTTTGGTTAGAAATGTCAATATGTCTGGCATCAAAGGTTTTGAGAGGATGGCCCTAAAAGCTTCTGTTGCCCCTGGGAATAGAAAAAAGCACGGCACAGTGCGAGAAAGTGATTTTTTGGATTTTTAAATTATAATCGTAGATGTTACTAGGTTCTCATGAATCATCAGCAATAAGCTATGTGAGTTCTGAGTTCTAAAGTTGCTGCTTCTGTTTCCAATTGAATAATTGTTATTTTTCATATTTCAGGCAAGAAATATTTATTTTTGTAGCCATTAAATTTGTAGCAATATTTAATATATATTTGATCAATATCAGTGTTCTATCTATGTAGCTAATTATCACACATACCATTTAGGTTAGGCTTTAAGCGAACTCCATAGAACGTGGAATTAGAAGAAAAAGGCGAATGAGGAACATTGAGGCAGTCTTAGTTGGGGCAGGGAGATACTGTTCCACTGCGCGCCATCCTGATTTCTGATTCAAAAGGGATATTTTTTAATTTATTTTATGATCTAAGAATTTTCAACCTGTTTTTTATTTAATTTACAGGCATTTTTACTTTAACAAAAAGTGGAATTAAGCAACATAAGGCGCAAATAAGGTCTGTTCTATGAGAAATTGAATTATAACTAATATTTTGTTTCCATGTGACATTTCAGATAAAGTAAATCATAATAATCTGTAAATTATAGATAAACTTATTATAATTTACAGATTATATATTTATCAGGTAGAAGACATTATTAACATGGTCTAAATTATTTCCAGATCATGTTGACACGTGCGAAAATCTACCTTCTGGCCCAGCTAAAAAAAATCTGCAGAAAATCTTTTAAAAAAATCTGTAGAAAATTTAAGCATATTTGGAACATGCTTTCTAAAGAAAATCTGCAGATTTTATCTGTAGATTTTTTGCAGAAAGCGTGTTCCAAATATGCTCAAATTTTCTGCAGATTTTTTCTGCGGTTTTTTTTTCTGCAGATTTTGTGAAGAAAGCATGTTTCAAATATACTTAAATATTCTACAGAAAATCTGTAGATAAACTGCAAAAAATGTACCCAGCAACTTAAAAATAGTAGATAACAATTAATAACAAATGAAATTAATGGAATAAAAATCCGAAAACATTTTTAATTTTAAGTTTCGACATTTCTTTAATAAAAATGAGTAAATTCCCTGCAGAGTGGTGTTTCATGTTCGTTTAACAAAACATATAATTAAAACTTGAACTACGCATCCAAAATGAAATTTTAAATTTTATTGAATTGAAGCTTATGCAAATTGAAATAATTAAACCAAATTTGTCACAAAAATACATCGCTATGATTGTAAAATTAGTATAAAGCTTCAAGACGAAATAATAAATAGAACAATTTGTAAAAATTAAAAATTTCGAAAAATTCCTCCAAATCGACCACGTGGTGGAAAGTAATTAAGTTAATTAGGCTGGTTATTATTGAGACATCGTAACACATTTTTTTTGTTAATAGATATTGACAACGTAAATGTTCGCTCAAAATTTTAAGTCAATCGGTGAAAAAGAAAAAATTTCAAAAATTAAAAACCTCCGATTAGGCATAACATTTCAAACTAACCCTAATATACTATACACTTATTAAATAAAAGTTAATTTAATCAAATAATAATTGGTGAATTTTAAAGTGTCTTACCTTTTTGTGAACCGAGGCATGAATCCAATATGTTTTCATGGGTTTCCAATGATGGAACTTAAAATTTCCCTAATTATTTGTTTCCGTGACGGAGCAAAAAAAACAGTACGCGTCACCTGGTCGAGGGGTAATCTACTCTCGTAGCCTTGTGCTTGTGGCACCCGAATATTGCGGGACGGACCGAGGCCTCCGTGGACGGTAAGAGGCTTGGCGTTCGGTGCGTTTGTACTCGAACGGCGCGCCGTTCGAGAACATTATTTCAAGTCATATTTGTTCTTATTTAATTTCAATTTCCTGATTTTTCTCCAAGTGAGACAAATTTGACTCTGTTCTAATCCGTATCCTTCTTGAAAATGACATTTTTGAAAGCCCTTTCAAACCATGTAATAATTTGCGTTATTCAATATCGTTTTGTTTTCAAAAAAAAAAAAAAAAATGATGTATTGTAATTTCACTTTTATTTGATTTGAATCATGCACTTATATTAAAATTGATTTTCATGTCATATTATTTGTATAATACTATAAACAAACATTTTTTATTTGGTAAATGTTTTAAACGTGTTGAAATGCTTTTAAATTTCCATTTAAGTTATCAAAATATAAATCAAAGTTCTTGGGGGAAAAGTTTAAGTAATTTATTACTGTTTTTAATAAGAGAAAACAAAGAAATGTGCTTAATTTTCTAAAAACTGAAAAAAAAATAATAAAATTTAAAGTGCGAAAAACTTTTATGCTGTATAAAACTTTAAAAAATAATTTGAATTGAAATACAGATTTCTTTTTGGTGACCATAAAATATCTACAAACGTGCGAATTATTTAGAGAAAACTGTAAGAGAATTTTTTGTGTAGATTTTCTGTAGATCTAATTGAAGAAAATTTGCAGATTTTTTTTTACCTTTAAAAAATCTGCAGAATATTAAAAGAAAACTAAAAAGAAAACTTTTTTGCGTGGATTTTCTGCAGATTATTTTGAAGACAAAAAGCAGATTTTGCTTGTCGTCTAAAAATCTGCAGAAATCTTGAAAAATACTTGAAAAAACAATTTTTTCTGCAGATTTTCTGAAGATTATTTTTAGCTGGGGGGGGGGGGGGTTGAAGAAGTACATTGTGTGGTACATGAAGAAGACTTTGTTCTCAAAAACTTTGGTATCAAATAGACGTATTTTTGTGTTGGAAATATTCTAAAGGTAGCTGATAACAAAATGGACATTCTTACGTAAGTTTTTTTTTTTTTTTCGCAAAAATGAAACCATTTTATTTGTTACTATTTTTACCATCTGTACTAGATGTTTCATTCATTCTAAATGAAAACTTTAAATTGATAACAGTTAATACGAAAAGAAATGGTACAAAGCGAATTCAATATTATTCTGGTTTAAAAATTATATTTTTATTTAGATGTATGATGAAACTTTCATTTTATTATGATTTAGTTTTGGTTATTAACATTTATGATTAAACACATATTTTCCTTTCAACTCTGTATGATGTTCCTCTGTACCGCATGCTTGGCGTACAGTAAAAAACAATCACGCTTCCTTTTTTACATTTTTTTCAGAAACTTTAAATAAAAAAATGTGTCTCAAACGATTGTATACTGAAAAACTCATAACAAATCCATCTTGAAAATTATTCTTTAAGTCTTCACCAATCGCAACTTTTCCGCAGTATAGCAACTCGTAAAAAAAAAAAATCATTTATTTTTCCTCTACTCGAATGTGCAAGAACTTATAAACACCCTCTATTTTAGGTAAGAAAAAAGTGTTTATTTCTGTAATCTGAAGAAAAGAGTTACAATTCTTGGAAGGTCAAGAATCTCTCATCCAAAGGCACTTCATAATTTCAGTAGGGATAATGCTTTGAGGCGTATGATATTCCAAGTAAAATTTTTCTCTAACCCATAAGGGGATTAATGTCATTCATTTTCTGAGAGCGTGTTGTCGTTGGGGCTTCGCGCATTAGCGAAGACGAGTAATCAGCGTTAGCCATGTCACTTGCAGCGATGTGGCTTCTAGTGGCAAGTCCCTTCCGAGAACAGATTTCACTCGTCAAGACTCAGTGTAAACATGGAATAATGATAAGGAAATGAGGTCAATTATGGACGAATAACTCTTACCCGACACAATATGCAAATTCCAATTTAATTTAAAATATTTATCTGCGAAAATCCAGCAATTAGCAGAGGTTATAACTATTTGGGTAGTTAATGGTAGGAGGTGTATCACTTGTTTCACAATACATCATATAAGGATCTATAATATGCTAAATCATTTTCTCATTGCATGAATGCTATGGGAAACATATACTCTACTACTATATATTGAAACAGAACATAATATATTCCCTGTTTATTAACACGAATTTTAACGTTATTTTTTGTTACAGAACATTTATTTTTTAATTTATTTAATTTTGCTCAGTAACATGCATATCTCATAGTACACATCCGTTACTAAATTTAAAAATACTCTTTATAGAGCATAAGTGAACATCTTCATGCGCACTTACATTTAAACTAGAAAAAACCAATAGGGCATTATATGTTGCAACCAATTGATTCAAACAAAATTATATTACACCATCGACTGAGTCTACCCAAAATTGTAGATCTTAAGTATGTGAAAAAATATTTGTGTTTCGAATTTTTTTTCTTTTTTAATTGCACTTTTACCAGAATGAAAAATGCTTATCTTATTTTCAATCCTCCTCCAATACATCCAGTAAAAGAACTAATATGGTCTGCAACCAAACAACTGCATAGGATTTTTTTACTGCTTCATATAGATTTTTACTCATCGAAACCGGAAAACATCGTAAAAAAATCCATCACGTCAATATTTTTTGCAAAACTCACATATTTATTCACTCATATTTCATTGATTCATCGGAAAAGAGCCTACAAGCAGTCTTGCTGAATGATGGAAATACATTTGAATCACACCATATGGGACAATTGGTAGTTTTGTAAGAAAACTACCAACTTATCACTTCTGCATATTAAACTAGGGCTTTTGAAGCAGTTTGTAAAATCACTGCCAAAAGATGGGCAATGTTTCAAGTTTCCACAATTGTTCGCACCTAAGTTGAAAGAGGGAGATTTTATCGGTCCCGGCATACGAAAACTTATCCGTTCCACTCTTTTCAGAAGCAATGGGAAAAAAAAGAAAAATATGAATCCTTCAAAGACAATGTGCCTCTGTTTTTGAGGAAACCTAAAGGTCCATTTCTTCTCCTACCATCTCACCTATTTTCTCGAAACATTAGGAACTTGTAGTAAAGAGATGCGTGTGAACGATTTCACAGGATATATGATATCGAAAACCTAACAAAGGAAAATTTAATGTAAATATGCTAGTTGACTAATGCTGGATGATTAAAGCAGGAAACGGAAAATGTAGAGCGAAATCGAGATCAGAGGAACATCAAAGAGAAGAAGAAAAGGTTTCACAAACAAAAAGAGTGAACACAGAATGTGAAATATATTATGAAAGAATTGTTTGTTTATTCTGAAGAAAAATATGTTTAGTTTAATGTAATAAATTTAGCGTTTTTTCATTTTCATAATGATATTTTAAATATTTTGCACCTATATTATTTTCTCAAAAACTATACGTCTGGAAATGTCGTCTTGGAAAGTAATGTTATATTTGGATTCAGCATCCTCAAAAACATAAAGTTGACCAAAAATATCCCATGCACCTGAGAAAAAAAATTTTTTTGCAGACCTGTGTAATGGGTTTAAAACTAGTTAATAAAAAAGAATACGGTTTGTGAATTGTATTAAATAAAAACAACACAAATTGCATTTTTAGTAAAAAATAGTTAGGGTCTGGTGGGGGAAAGTGGTCAATGGGGTAAAGTGGTCATACGTCAAATAAATGGCTATAGCTTGGAAATAAATGTTTGAATGAATGTGAAAATTTTATGTTACGATAGGGCAGTTAGAAACTACATTTTGAATACAAAATTTCACTACTGGCAAAATTTTATTTGGTAAAAAAAAAATATTTTGTGTGAATATGAAAAATTTCAAAATCTAAACACCTCTTTTAACTTTCTTGGAAAATTTTGTTTGTTCAAATTATGAACAGATTGACTGCACAGGAAGCTTCCTACATGTCTCAAGAACCTTTACTCATTAGTAGTTAGCTGAATCTATTTTGGTTAATTCTTTATAACAATTTAAGTAAGATGGGGTAAAGTGGTCATAATATTAGGCTTAACGAATATTGTCCTTCTAATGTCACTTAATCTTTAAGTATGAGGCAGACATAAATGAAATATCAATTTCACTTAATATGCATTGTTTTTACAGTAAACAATGTTAAATATACCATTATATGCGTATGCATACGCATGTACTCGTGTAGGCACATATATATACGCATTTACATAAATAAACCAATAAACGCGTAGTATATGGGTATCTGCGAGTATTTTTTTCTATAAAGATATACATTCGACTATAGACGTATATACCCGCTTATACTCGAATATATACGAACATTTATATACTCAGGTAGACACGTATGTACGCGTACGTACACAAACTCGAGTAGACACTTACACACAAGCATATGATATATATGTATACAGGGTGAGTTTAAACTCTTGGGAAAATTCTTAAAAGATGTAAGAGGGGAGTAGAAGAAGCAAGAATCATAAGAAACATATGGTCACAAACACAACGCTGACGCGGTACATGCACACAAAGTCAGAACTGAGGGATGCAAAACAGGTCACAAATTTATTACACAAAGACAATTTTACACAAAATTTTAGGTCTTATGAAAGTGTTAAAGTGATTGATGAAATTTGTGGCCGGCTGCTGTAATATATGCTTCGCAATCATAATGCACTCTCTGTTGCAATGATGGGACTATTGAAAAACTTTCATCAACCGCTGTGCCTTTGTTGCGACGCGTGTCTTAGAGCTACTACAGGCTGTAACTTTAACATCTGCTCTAAGTATTTCTTAAAAACTAAAATGATGGTTCAAATCATCTTTTTTTTTTTTTTTTAATGGGGGTGTATAAGAGCCCACCTGAAGAGGCGTCTGGTACATAACCAGACCTAGTGCGCTCCCCTGCAATGCATCAGTCTTTCGTGTGTCACCATCAAGGCTTTGGTGCATGACACAGTGGTTTTTTTGACGCCCAGTTTCCACCAGGGGGAGGCACCTAAGCTCTCTTTGATGCGAAAATGCACTAGGACTTTAATTTTGCCTAGGGACGAATACCCTAGGGATCTTTTACATGCCGTAAAATCACACGACATGGGCACTGATATTTTCTGCATCTCGATAATCCACCGACCGGCATCCCCAGGTCAGAAGCCGGGTCCACAGACGTACAAGGCCAGCGCCTAACCATCACGTCACCAGCCAGTCAGGTAAAATCATCTTTGTGTAACAAATTTGTGGCCTGTTTTGTATCCATCAGTTTCTGACTTAGTGTGCATGTAGCGCGTCAGCGACCACAATGATTCTCCGCTTCGTATCCTCTCCTCTCACATCGCTTTGATTTTTGCCCCAGAGCTTGGATTCACTCTGTAAGCATACATGTGTATTAAGGGATATACCCATGTATACGTACATGTACTGATATACAAGTAAATGTACGTATATACGTCTATACTGGTACATAATCGTGTTTACACGTACACACACATACGTGTATACTCGTTACTTCCATATGTATGTACGTGAGTAGCCATGTACAAACACGCACTGGATGTATCCTCGAATTAACTCGTGTATACTCTTATATGTTTGTATTGTATACCTATATATGCGTATATTTGTCTACTATACACGCATATACTCAGGTATGCATGTATATACTCGAGATACAAGTGCATACACGCATATGATGTTCGTTTGTGTGCGTATATACTCGTGTAGACACGTATACTGTAGGTAATCACGTATACATGCTTATTATGCCCGCATATACTCGTGCATATACTTCTAACTATAAAAATAACCAAAATATACAAATATTACGGTTATTTGTAACGGTTATGCACCTATTTTTAACTATGACCACTTTACCCCATGCTATGACCACTTTCCCCCACCCCATGGGGTAACGTGGTCATAAATACATAGGGAAATGAAAGTGTTATAAAACTACTTAAATCAATATTTTTTCCCCTGAAATTCAATGTACCGTGTTCTTTAATAATGCAATGTAAAATGACAACAAAAAAGTTGAAGTGTTTAAAGAATGTATTGTATTTATTATCCACCTAAGTTGAAAACCTACAATTTTATGACCACTTTACCCCACCAGACCCTATCAATTGTGAGATTGATTTTTTAAGCTTCCAAATAAGCGTCAGAAAAGATTTTTTTCATTGCTCCGAAGCGCATTTCCTGTTGCCATGAAGTGCACTCACCTATTTTTCTCCATGTTTCTCTTCATAAAAATGTATTCGGTACAAATTAATACGTCAGTTCTTATTAAACGCAGGAAAGCAGAAACGTTGTGAAAACGTTGTTGAAAAGTGTACGCAAACTTTATTTTTCAGATCAACATAGAGCAGCAGTTCCGGATCCCAACCTTTTTTCCTCACGTGAACCCCTTCCAAAATCCGAAAGAATATGGCGAACCCCTTGTGCAGTAAGTAAAAAGCATCAGGACAAAAACACACACACACAAACACACACACACTATACAAATCGGGGTAATGTGTTTTTATCTATCCATTAATCTATAACAAGAAGGAAAACATAATTGCAAAATATAGACGTACAAACATTGCTGCGAAATAAAATGATAGTTAGAAAATTAATACAAAACAAAAACAAACCTATTAATTATAATTTGTTGAGCTTCAGTCAAGTTTGAGAACGCAAAAAATTGGATATTCGTGGAACCAAAAATAAATAGTTTGGCTCAAATTGACGGTTTCAGTCGTGCATAAGATTTGGTACACATTAAACGACTTTAAAGGAGGTAATGCGTTCGTCTTGCGGCTTTTTATGTATGCTTTCTGATTTCCTCAAGACGCCTGGACCGATTTGAAAAAGTATACTTTCTTTCAAATAAAAAAGTATGCTTTTTTGGTTGGAAAGGATATACTTTCCAGATGGTCCCCTAGTAGTTTTGTCTGGATCCGATGAGGGATCCCGGAGAAATCTAAGAAACTTTACATTTCATACGTTGCGGCTACATAATCCAACTTACGTCAGCCGAGCGCTACGTCCCAGGTCACGTGGTTTTGCTATGAACATTTTCTCGACGGAGGGGTTTTGTTTTGAACAATATTTAATTCTCACTCCATCGGAATGTTTGATTTTCACGGCGCACACTGAGGCAAGTGTATGGAAAGGTTTGACATTTCAGTAAAACCAATTTCTACTTAACAATTTGATCATATTTCGTTATTACAAATGTAAAAGTAATAAAATACTTCGTAATTAATGCAAAATAAAATAAGTAATTAACGAAAAAAAATTCATAGAATTATGAAATATTAGTTTATCTAATTTCCATTACATTATCTTCAAACAAATTCTTCATTTCTTGTCGCATTTCTTGTTTTCCTTTTCTATTGATCTCTGTGTGCGTTGAAAACTCTTCTTCACATAGAAACAGTGTCCAAAAAGGTAACACATTTTTAAATGCCTTCTTGTGTAGAGGTACTATGTCGAAATTCTCGCAATTGTGAAGGGCCTATATGGAAATGGAGGCCTCCAGAAGATTATATTGAAAAGAGTATCAAAAGATTGTTGTGTAGTTCTCCTCATCTCTTGGGGACCCAAGAATGGTATTGCTTCTCCTCCAAAACCTGTAAATAGGCCATTGTACATTAATCTGTAGTTCCAAATCAGACGCCAATTAAAGAATACTCTGTTAAAATACCTTTCAGAGAACTGTCTCATACTAAATGACCTTTTTTTCTTCCAGTAAAATTGGAAAGGCCTCTAAATGTATGTCTTCTTGAAAATGACTACAAATACAGCTGTTTCATAAAAGTGATACTGCGTACATAAATCATTTGAGTGATGAATATTTTTTTTTGTCTGCATACTAGAAAGTGAAGTGTAAAATACATAAATGGAAAAATAATAGAAACGTTTATTAGTTTTAAGCTCACTTCTTACAAATGAAATTTTCTGCACAAATATCATGAAACTGTTTTTTACATACAGCACAAATTCAGTTGCATGGTTAAATTCCGTTGTGTTCTGTTACTACGTACCTGATACACTGCGAGCTTCACACCGGAAAGAAATTTGTTTTTTTTCACACTTTCTGTGGTCACTTGCAAGCCATTCCTTCTCTTTTTCAACAGTAACGCTGAAATTAAATTGTAGTCTATATATAATGTGAAACTTATAGAAACATATAGCAGCGCAATCGCACTTCAAGGCACACCAAGTGGTAAAGCTCTTCGTCGCACTCAAATGGTAAAGAACTAAGCATCAAAAACTACATAAAATGTTTCAGACGCTTGCATATGGTCCATCAATTTTAATTAAATATTTTCTTTAATTACTGGGAAAACCAAAGCATTCATATTCCTTCTTCTGAATACATTGTATACATTGTATCGGAATACGTTACACATGCCGTTAATTCGATCAATTTCAATGAAAGCAGTAAGCAGTAAAACTCGCGCCTTGCAATGACTGACTTAATTGTTTAGATGTAAAATACGTCAGCAAGTATTCTAATATTTTTAAGCAAAGAGTATCGAATGTGTCAGAGACAAATGAATAAATGATGAACAATAAGCCGCTTGAATTTAAGACTTCATATCAAACAATCATGTTTTAATTCCGCCATTACAATATTATTTTCGCGAACGCCCATCGTACCTCTCGAAAACCCCCAGGTGTTCGCGAACCACAAGTTTGGAACCAATTATCATAAAGGGACTAAAGCCAACGAAATAGGGTAGGATATATTACTGACTAAACGTTAATAAATGTTTTATGAAAAGTACAATATGTTTAAATGCGCTAAAATGATTTATTCAAAGAAACATATGAACGATATCAAATTTTTTTCTTCTTCAAGTACACGAACTCGGGAACAAATGTGTGTCAGCTTTAAACATCTACTTGTAGATAATTTCTTTTTCAGCTTTAAAACATTTTAAAAATTGAAAGAAATATTCATCAACAATAAATTTGAATTAAGGCAATTTCATTATACACAACTTAAATGAATTCAGAAAGTAATTGAACATAAAATGTCTATTATTGTGAAAAAAGGGAAAAAATAAAAATAAAATAGAATAAACTGTGTTCAAGTATTTATTGAAAACAAAATTCCTGTCCTAATAAACCTCCTTCCTTAATGTATACTTTATTAAAGTAATAATTTATACCAGTCAAAATTAACACCAGTTATTTGTTTTAAAATTAATAACCTTAATAAATAAGCAATCAATCTTCAAATCAAGGCCATTGGGGAAACATCCAAAAAAGTAAGCATTAGTAACATTTCGAGAGTTGGTTCGATATTTTTACAGCACACTAAAAAGTTTCTATGGTAACACTTAACTAGTTCAGTTTATAAATTTATTTTTTGTTACTTTATGTATGTGTTTTTCCCCTCCAAGCATTACGGGAGAATAAGATGCAATTGAACTCATTTTTCTTAGATGAACATAGGATTTCATTTTCAATTCTAAAGTCAAATGTAGATAATAGATATTTTAGAAAGTACTTTCTATCAGAAGTAGAGAAGAAAAAGCCAATACGTAAAAATTTCAGCCGTGTTTCTTCTATTAGGAAAAAAAAATAATAATAACACGAACGATAGGGAAAGTGCAATAAAAGGGAAAATAGGGTTCTTCTTTATCTCCTTCTATTATCATCTCTAAAAGAAATCATCGACCATCTTCGTGTTCTACATTGCTTTTATTTGGTGTTAGTAACACATCGACTGCGGCATCCAAACAATTTAATTAAAGTAACTGCCTTTAGCAGCATCATAAACATAAATTTTCGTAGCAAAGCAAAGAAACAAAAGAAAGGCTCCATTAGTGTATGTGAAGAAGTTCTTTTTATGCTTGTGACCTTCTAACACCTAAAGCTTTTTGGTTAATATTGAGAATTTCTAGCAAGCGGAGTTAGTTTTAGAAAATGATGAATGTTTAATGCCTAATGGTATAGTTTAAATTGAGTTTCAAAGTAATAAAAATAATACTAAAAAATATTTTGTCACTGATTGCTAAAAATGCTAACTAGCTCTAATCATGCTAATCATGTAAAGCTCGCCTATTGCTTTAAGCTATAGTGAGAAATTAAGAGAAAATAATTATTCTTCTAAAGTTTAACATTAGTTATTCCGCAAAGCTGTGTAGTACTTTCTAAAAGAGTTAAATAATATTGTGAAAAAAAATACACTGTTTTCTAGCGTGAAGCGCTTAGTATCAACCAGCTCATTTCAAAACTATTTCCATTCATGAATTTTCGAAAAAAAAATTGTTTATTATTTTTTTTTATTTTGTAATTTTTGCTACTTCTTAGACGAATTTGCTAATTCTCAGCCCGAAACTCTCTCGTTACTTAGTGATTTTGTAGTTTAAAATCACTGCCAAAAATTTGGTCTATTTAAAAAAGAGACCAATCCTTGCTTCTACTGAGCGGCAATCGAAATAACGCTCGGGTAGCATCAATAATAAAATTGCTACAGATTTAGCTTTATAATTGACTGATATTTTTGATTTTACAAGTCAATACATGAAATTCAACTGAGATACCTCTTGAAATAAAAATGCAAATAAGCGCCTATTTATTTCAAACTAGCCGAGTCCAAACTTTTTTTAATGTGCAAATTATTTCATATACTGCTATTTCAAAAATAAAACAAAACATGAATTCATATACCAACGAAAATTAGTACCTTAAAAAAAACTGAGTCAGTAAAAATTAATACGTATTTCATCTCTTTTGTAAACATGTATTAAAATAATTCATATGGTTATGGTACTAAACAATTCATATATTTATATATTTGCTACTCATTTCTATTCATTGTCAAATTTAATTTATTATATTAAACGGTTTTATTAATGTGCCATCGTTGAAATAGCGTAATATATACATTTTTCAAGGGGTAAAATGAATAATAAATTTTCAAATTTGTTTTCTTTAATTTTAATTTAAGTAAGACAAAATGTAATATTATTTGCTTAAGTGCAGGAATAGCACATCATTCGTCTGCTGTTCTTAATCAAGTAAGGTATAACTATTCTAATGAAACTGCTTCAAGGCATTAAGAGTAGAAAATTAGAAAATTCGGTTCGTTACCCCAAACGGAAACTTAATCACGTATACATTGTAATCGGGTTTCTTTTTTACTGTTGGATGGAGATGTGGATGACGAAAAAAAAATCGAATACGCATCCTCTCAAAGAGTAAAAGGGGCAAATAAAAAAAAAATAATAAAATAATGCGATAAAAATCTATCACTTGGAACAAGCAAAAGTTTTTTTTATCTTAAAAAAACAATACCTGAATCAAACAAGTAAAGAAAACAGCAGGTTTTTCGTGTTGGCGAGATGCATGTTTCTTTCTCTGGCAGCACAACGTTGCAGACATTTCAGTTTAATTATACCTTTTTGGCATGAAAATATTTCAATGCTGAAACATTGGCATTCATTTTTGACACATAAACACATGCTATGTTTAGGGATTTATAACTAAAACATACAGCTAAAATACTTACGTGTTAATACACTCACCCCTTTGCAATCATTAATTAGGATGCTTCTGATAGATAAGCTGACTTCTTTTCCATTGAAAAAGGCGTTCCATGTAAGGCCAAATGGCGAGACTTTTCAGAAATCTGCAAGTATTATGCAATAAAGCGTTGTTTTTTATGATTTTACTTTTCTGCATAAAGAAAGGTATTTATTCCTTTTCTTACATCCCCTTCCTTTTAAATCGATTTCAAGTTGCATATCATTGTTGATCGCATGTGATTAGTATTACGGGCCAGAATCTTTAATGGCAGTGAGCATCCATTCATGCCCTCGTCATTCGAGCACTCGAGTCTAGTATGCCATGACTGATATCGCTAATGAATATGCACTTTCTCTAATGCTTTCCAGCGCAAATAGCCTTTGTACATGCTGGTGCAACACAAATGGAATGAAATGCTTGTAGAATGTTGGATTAATCAATGATATATTACGTTTAATGGTATTGAAACCATGACAAGACGTAATAACTTTCATCTATTTCTACTGCAAGTAATTAAAATATAAAGAAACATAAACATACGCTTTTGTTGCAACCAGTTTAGCAGTTACTAAGAATGAGCGTAATGTAATTCGTCACTTAATATTTTTTTAGAATGCGTCAAATGAGTAATTGCATAAGCTACAGATTGTTTCTTACATTATTTTATACACGTTGCGTAATCATCTTTTCAAATTTTTACTACGCTTTTTTAGTAAATAGTGAAGTTCTTCTAATCTTATAAGTGTGATTACTATAACAAAGGAGATTAGTGTACATTTTATTTGCATGCATTTAGTACTAGAAATGAGGCTAATGTACATGTAGTTATCAAAATAATGGAAACACTCTGTGACAAAAGTGTTGCGAATCGCTACTCTGCCATAAATGTTCTGTTGATGAAGGTGCCTTCTGACTAATCACTCACACTGGTGAATCCAGATGGTGATTGAGTTCTCTGGTCATTTTTGCTGATATTGTTCACTTTTTAGACATTACATTCCTCTTAAATACCGTCGGTTTCTTTCACTAAGCTTCTCTTTGAGTCCACTATTTTGCTTTGCCGAGCTTGTCTTACCGCGCTGCATGTATGCTGTCATGACTTTAGATACTGTACTTCTAGAAACACCAAAAAGTTGAGATGATTCAGTTACATTTGCTGCAGCTAGTCGCGCGCCAACAATTTGGCCTCGTTTAAAATTTGAAAGGTCCGATATTTCACGCGCTTGGAAAAAAAAATCAAGACGTCCAAAACTTCAGTTAATTCACCATTATACTACCAGAATATGTGCATTGCTTTTTATATAAAAAAAAAAACATATATCTAGTTTTTTTATTACGTACGAAGCACATTCAAAAATGTCACTTTTATTCATAGGTGTTTCCATTATTTTGATAACTACCTGTATAGTGTCACTTTTTTTTAATGATCATAATAATTGGTTGTAAAAGAGCTACTATTGCCTCTTTTACAATATTTGATACAATATACATCATTTTTAAGAATGTAATACATACAAACCTAGTCAAATGGTCACACAATTTGTTCGAATAAAAATTGTTATACTGCTGTATAACTCGTAGTATATCTAATTAGCATTTCAGCAGAAGAAAATTGGGTTTGGTTATTATAGAAAGTTTTAATATTTCTTTTATTAAAACTGAAATGTGAGTTAAAGCAATTAACACATCACCGAAATAGTTTTTACAAGTACATTTACGGAAAATAAATAAATAATAATACGTTAATTTGGATGTACTTAAAATTATGCATATCTACCTTTTTTTAGTCCAACGAGTAAATGAAAAAGCAGAACTACATATGCCAGGTGCCTAATTTCTTAATTAGCATGACATAATAGTTTCTAAGTTAAAAGCAGATTTGCTTTCACTGTCTCAAAAAGGTTAGTTGAAAAGTTTAATAGAATGACGGGCTGAGCAAGATATACATTAAACAGGCACATAACTAACTGCAATTTTATAAAAGAATCCGGCCGAAAGGGCCCCAGAGACAGTGTGCTGCGGATGTTCTAGCACGCAGTCGGCTTGGAGTATGTCCCATGGACAAATATTATATGCGTTCATATTGATTCCAAAGTCGTTGAACCAGGCAGCGAAATCAATTATGCGTCTAGTAGCAAAACTCTGAAATGGAGAGGTGAGTGATTACGTAATTTTTTCGGTCACTTTCAACATTTTTGTAAATTTAATCTTATTCCTTAAAAATATCTAACTTTTTAAAATTTCCTAAAATTCAACTTCACAACATTAAAAATAACAGAATGTTTTAAAAAATACTAAGAACTTTTAGTAATGCACTCAAAAGAACAAAATAAATTTCTTTGGTCCCAAAGGACAGTATTTGAGTATTCACATGGTTTTCAATTATTCGAAAACAATGACTTCACAAATGTTAAAAAATGCGGCTCTAGTTAGGTAGAGAATTTCTTATCACTATCTAATTTTCTGTCCTAAATTTAAGTGTTGAAACATGCATGTTTTTTTTAGGAAAAATTGGTTTGAAATGACCTGAACCGCACTTTTCCTCGTTTTCGGAGT
Organism: Uloborus diversus; assembly: GCF_026930045.1. Lineage (NCBI taxonomy): Eukaryota > Metazoa > Arthropoda > Arachnida > Araneae > Uloboridae > Uloborus > Uloborus diversus. The sequence continues at coordinate 99,909,378 of NC_072731.1, read as the reverse complement.
CATTTTCTTGTAATAATTGAAAAGTACGGAAATACTCAAACATTGTCCTTTTGGACTCAGGAAATTTATTTTATCCTTTTGAGTGCATTATGAAAAGTATTTTTAAAGAAGTTCCGTTATTTTATTCCTTTTAGTGTAAATGTATTTCAGATATAGAATAATGTTACCATCATGAATTTTCACCTCGTTTTTTCATGTAATGGTTTCATATTAAAAGTAAAAAAAACTACCAATCTTCGAGCTGAACGAAACCATTGCTTCTGTCTCTCGTCTGGTCAAAGCTAATTCTATATTAGCTACCAGTTTGTTTGGCACTCTTGGTTTCTTTAAGAGGTTTTCCATCTTTAGCTTAGGTACTTCCTATTCCGGGCTAATGAGTGCTATAATAAGCAGAAAACTGCAGTCCTCGGATGGAATGACTGAGCTGGCGGCGTATTTCATGTATTTCTGCCTCAGTCCTGGGTATAGGGCGGTAACTTACTGAAAATATACACGTGTCTAAAACTTTAAGCTTTTGGTACTAAAAATAAATCCTTGTAATCCTCTAGGATTTGTTTTTGTGCTAATTTAATTAGAACCATTTGAATAAAAAAGGTTTACGAAAGTAACTGTTGTTTCACAACATACACGTTGATCGTAATAAAGATCCGAATATGTGTCTTAAGTTATCCCAGTTTTAGATTATTGGCATTGATGAGGATAAAAATACTAAAAAGCAATGATAGAGGAAAAATTTCATGCTTGTTCCAGAGAAGCCTTAACTCCAAATTTTTATTATAATTACTATTAATATTGCTGTTGTAAGGCAACAAAATTTGTAACAATGGGTTTTATATTTAAACATTTAATGGAGAAATTACATGAAATTTGCTGTTTTCCATCCTAACCGAAATAATAATTTCCTTTTCATGATGCTTTCAGCGGTAAGTTGTACCTTAAGAGGACGGAAATCATTTAGTGATATCCAAAAATCTCTAAGTGTTGTATTTGCTAAGATACAAGCAAAAGCCTGCCCCAGATTTTTCCGTGACAGTCAGACCAAGTATAATAAAAGTTCTTAATAATAAACGTAATGCAATAAATGGCAAGTAATAATAACAAAATTAAACCTCATCCACGATTTCAAGATTCAAGACTAATTCCAAGATATCGAAAAAAGACTATCTAAATTAAATGCAAAAACACTCAAAAGAAAAAGAAAATGCATAAAATAAGCAACATGCAAAGAATTGTTGTTTCCCGTTGCACCACCTACATTCAAAATCAAAAGAGAGAGCCTGCGTTGACTTGACATGGAATGACTTGAAAGCAAACCCTTCTGTTTATTTTTTTTTTTTTTAATTTTGCCGATATCTTTCTAATTATGATGGAGATAGGAGGTTTGAAATATATACGACTCTAGTTAAGCCTCTTATTGAATATCTAACTATTTTATTTAATGCTGATCTTATAGTTCTTATAGATCTTAACTTTTTTTTATTACCTATGAGAACCTGTTCTAACCTACTCATGTTACACTCTCTTTAAATATAGTCATACACTAATAAATTACAGTCGAGCCCGCTTAATGGAATCGGCAATTTGCCAAGAAAAATTATTCTAATAAGCGGGATATTCCATTATCCGGGATAAAAATAACGCACATCAACGGTGCAGTACATGAGATTTTTATTACATTAAGCGGGATATTCTATTATCCGATATTCCATTAAGCGGGCTCGACTGTACTTATAAAATATTCGGAACAGTAACCTTTGAGTAATAAAAACTATTACCATTATTATATTTATACCCTAAATTTGTACAAGAATTTGCTCATCGAGTTTTTATTTAGCCTAAATAGCTTATAATTTATGTCATTATATGGTAGTGAAATATTCATTTACATTGTGTTTTTCAGTTAATCTACATAATACTAAATCTGATTAACTAAAAAGTAATGTATTGGCATCATTGTGTTTAATTTAACATTTTAATATTATTTACATATCCGTCCAATGTTTTTCTAAAAACTGAATTTCTCAAATACAGAATTAATTTTCCAAGAAAAACTATTCTTCATTCCGTGAAAAGAATCTTTAACAGTTTCTAACAAAGTCGATGAATTTTTGATAGCATTGAATAACTAATTTTAGTTAACGCCTCAAAAAATTATATTCCAAAAGATCCAATAACTTTACAACTCCAGCAGCAGACGCCGCACCAAACTGCATGATTTACTTGCCATGTAATTATTTTAGCACAAACAATTTATCGCGGACGAAAAGCACTTTCGTTTCTGTTTAAATAAACGTGAGCTTCTTTCTGTATGGGAAGAGAAAAGTTCAAATTCATAAACTCATTTTCGGGAAATCCTATTATTCTAGAGCTAGAGCATTTGAAGTTTTAAAGAGATTAATAGTTTCAGGTGTCACGCACAGCTAAATGTGATTTTAAAGTTCCTACTGGTTCTCTCGAACTTCGTGGTCGCATTTAAAGAAGAAAGTTTGGGAAGGAGGAAAATATTTTAAAAAGCAATTGCATTTGTAAATGTCAGGGGGTGCTAAGTGTAATGGTAGGAGAAATAAGATTCTTTGCTCGAAACATCCACTGCGGTTTAAGTTACAAAGAGGATGTACTTCATCCTTTATTTTAATTGTTTATAAATGGAATTCCTTAATGTAATTAGATTGAAAAAGTAATGTCCAAGGTCGGTTGCTTGTCTTATAGTACACGTAAAGCTATGCTAACAGTTTCATATTTCTTGAATTTAAGATCTTTTCTCAATAAAAATGTTTGTCACGCTAGAAGTTTTTTCAATCGAAACTTCAGCGTTCTTTATCTCGAAGTCGTTTTCTTTCTTTTTTTTAAAATTTGGGTAACTATGATGTGTGCACCTGAAACAGATGATAAAGAAAGTTTTTAGACAACCTCGTTAAAAATCCCTTTGAGGCAAAATTTAAACGGTAAACTCGCATTTGCGAAAATGATTTTCTCATATCGTCTCATCATTGGTATCAAAAGAAGAAGAATACGTTTGGTTGTTTTAAATCAAGCCATTGCAACCTAACCAGGTATTATGACATTAGTTGTATGTAAATTTTAGTGTCATATAAGTATGTAAATTTTGCATTGAATATAATATTGCATAAAATGTTTTTTTTTTCCTCTATATGTAATGGGACTGAGTTCGGAGCGTTAGCCTTTGCAAACCTAGTATGATCCTGCAATATGACATCCAGTCTTTTATATGCCACCATGAGGGCGCAAACGTCAATACTGTGGTGGTCAAAATTATAAGGACAAAATAAAAAACCCAGATCTTGGCTGCATTTGGTCGGAAAGTTATGCAAATTTTATGACTAGAAACTAAAGACAATATACACTTTTTTAAGTACTTTTATTAGAAATACATAGAAATTTCGTATTCATGCAATGAAGTTGAAATTTAAACATTTCCGTTATTTGGACAAAATTATCAGGACAATTAAATTTAAATGTTTCAAAAAAAATTTTTTGCTTGTTTTTGTTCTGTACACTGCACTACTTAACAATATAAATGCTCAGTAAACGATTGAGGACGTCACATCCTATTGTAACAGTCATGCTGTTAGGTCCTAAACAAAAAGAATTTGAGAAAACGAAAGCGGTTGCTTGAAAAACTTTACGACTTACTATACGTCAAATAGCAACAAATCTGAATAGATAAAGATCGGTGAATGAGAGCTTTCTCAAAAATCCCGGCAAATAAGGACCACAAAGACGAAGAGATAGGAAATCTTCTGTTTATGTACGTGTGAAACACTTGATAACATCAAGATATATTAGATGGGAGTTTAAGTTACGATGCAGTTCTCGAACGATTCAACATGTTTTACAAAAAAGGAAAAAGTTTCTCGGTGTGAAACTAATGTCACAACAGACTCTAAAAAAATTCATAAGAGATCAAAGATTGAGGTTGCCAAAAATGCGTTGTTAAGTGTAAAACGTGGGACAGTGTAATCTTTCATGATGTGGAAAAGTTTAATTAGGGTGGACTAGATGGTTTTGCTACTTCTAATGCGTACATTGTGAGGCGGCTCAGTAATGGTCTGTGGAAGTTATGCTACGCACGGAAACTATACCAATGTTTTTTGTGCATGGCAGAATGAATTCTGAGAGTGATTTTGATGTAACAAACAGTATTTTTTTAAACCAAAAATACCATTAATTACTATTTTAAACAATTTGTTCCAGCAGGATAATGCCTCATTGCATGCTCCTTAAACCTCAAAATCAGTGTTTAATGCTTATTCCGTGGAATTGCTGTATTGCCCCGACAAAAGGCTTGAAGTATGAAAAAATTGCATTCAATGTTAAACAAGCTAGAACTTATTTTCTCCATCGAAAAAAAAACAGGAGTAATGTTTTTTCAAGAAAGTTCTTCATCTTTCATGACGTTAATAGTAATAAAAGTTATTGAAAAAAGGGGAAAGTTATTGATAACTAGGGTTTTTCAGGGGAAAATGTTCGTTGTCACTTAGCTAAATATCAGAATGAAATGAACCGATTCGAAAAGAGATACAATAACAGAATATAGATTTGGTGAACAAAAACATATAATATTATAATAGTAATTTCGCTTTAAAAGTAAGGGAAACTTCAAAGGACATTTACCAAAATTTCTAATCGTCTTCTACTTGCAGAGGAAACTAATTTTTAGAACACTTTTAAACCAATAAAAGAATTACCAAGCAAAGAACTAAAAAACAAGTTGATGTATTTCAATAAAAGATTTACGCAGTGGGATATGTATTATGAATTAATCTGTCTCTCAAATACATATAATAAGTTAGTTTAATAGTCAGAATTATACTAGCATAAGATACTTGCTCAAGAAAAAAAATACTGTTCCAGATAGAGCAAAAAGTGTAGAAAAGTTGCATTTGATTACACCAATGTTCTGCTTGAAAGCATGCAGTAAATTAACTTCATTGACAAAATTTCACAGCTACTAAGAGCATTTCTCTGAAAATAAATGCTTGGCAATTACGTTCTTTAAACAATGTTTAAACGTACTATCATAATGTTTCAAGGAGTAATACAGTTTTGGTTTATATAATACACCATGATAAAATTTAAAACCGCTACTCACAATATCAATTTAGTCATAATCCTTGCCATATTTTAAATATATATTCGTGTAATAATTTAAAACGAAACAAACCCATCAACCTTTTGTATTCATCCTTTTATCGCCCTATATATTTGAAAATTGCAAGTGTGAAAAGGATGCTGCATTTACTGCCGATAAAAAACTTTACAAAATCAAAGTCGCTGTCGTAACACAGTTACAGCTTTTTCTTTACCACAAGAAAAATATATGTTTGAAACCAGTGTTTATGAAATAAAAAAATACCTTTGTGCAGAAAAGTAAATGGTGATCAACAATGTTTTGACGCACAAAATTTGCAGATTGCTGCATACACGTGTTTCAAGGTTTCAGGGAAACTTCTTTTCAATGCAAATAGTGAACTTTTGGACGATCCAAAAGCTGACTATTTGCATTGAAAAAGAGGTTCCTTGAAAACTCAAAACAGTGTTACTGCTTTGCTTAGAAGCAGTTATTTTTTTCTTAAACTCGTCGAAGAAAAGCTATATTGATAGAACATCGAGGAAACGTTACTTGTTAAACAGTTGAATTTGTCTTTCCTGTGTGAATCGATATTTTATTACCAATGTATTATGCAAAACAACATTAATTAACATAATTTCGAAGAGGAAATGCAATATGTGTAAGTGAGCCTAATGTATATTCAATGAAGAATACATTTAGCAATATATGTTCAAAAAATGGAAATAATATCGTTCGCTAAGTCCTATGCTATACACAATGAATTTATGAAACGTATATACAGTCGAACCTGCTTAATGGAATAGCCATTTTGCCAAGAAAAAATATTCTAATACGCGGGATATTCCATTAGCCGGGATCAAAATAACATATTACATTGGTTTTTTACATTGAAAATGTATTAAAACGTAGAAAATGTAGAAAATATTAGTGACCTAAATTAAAAATGTTTTTATTATGTACATTTTCATGAGGCTCGATGTAGATTCTTAAAACATTAAGTTGCACTATTTCTGCATGTTTTCAAAGTTGTTTGTTTGTTCTATAATGGAAATTGTATCTTATTTAAATCAAGATAAAATATACATCTACTTTTAACGACTTCTCGGATTATTTAACAAAGCACATTTTCTTAACCTAATGAGCTTTAGATTATTCATTAAACTTGCTTGAATATTGCACGTGATTTGTTCTCATTTTCGATGTCGTAGAAAGATGATTTTAATTGCGTCAAAAATGCTTTTACCGGCAATTAGTGCCCATTTCCTTGAGTTTACTATTTTCTGTTTTACCTGTATCACGATTGGAAAATAATAAGAAAACTATTTCAATGAGTACCACTGTGATAAACGAAGTAAAAAGTGGTAATGATATTTTGCAGAATTAAAAAAATGTTCTACCTATCTATTTGTTCTATCTTTGAATGACATTGCAGTTAATACAATGCATTAAAAAACTGAATAAATATCATGCATTAAAAATATTTTCTGACTTTCAACTTTTGAAAATATTATTAGGGCACACTTTCAACTCTTTAAGGCTCCTTTTCCCCGGTTTGCTTGGCGTTGTTTAATTTTCAGTCTTTGCACAAACTTTTAAGCATAAATGAAAAAATTTTCATCCGAGGCAGTGAGAAGCAATTGGATTTAAGTAAACGTTTTCAAGTTTTGAGTAAACATGTTGAAAGATAACATCCTAGGTAGGCTTTCATTGACATTTTTTTCTAAATCATACTGTATAACAGCACCTACCAGGGCTACTAGTACCATCTCCAGCCCCAAGACAGATGAGAGGTTCACTAACCATTTGTACTGGTTTTCTCAAAATTTAAATTGTGCCCTTTGCTTCTCACTGCCTCAAATTTTCGAATTAATATTGATTTTTTTTTTGGGGGGGGGGAAAGCATTATTGACCAAACTTTTTATACTGTTTGAATTTGTTCTATGTGGGAAAAAAAGAAGTAACATGTATTATTTTCTTTCTTCATTTCTTTTTCTTTTTTTTTTCCAAAAACTAGTGTAATAGCAAAGAACATGTGTCGTTAGTAAGTCAAGAGTAAGTTTTCGTGAGAAAAGTACTTGGTTTTCATTTTAAAAACAACTGTTGCTGCATTTATTTGTTACCGTTCATAAAAAGTGAACAAAAAGTATCCAGTAAATTCTTTTCCAAGCAATCCCGAGTGCTTAATGTTTTCACTTAACGGTTGAATAACGTCCTATCCGTTTTAGGTCCATCTATTTCCGTGCTCGGTTGTTCCCCTAGACGGTGGCATTCATGTCCCCCGGAATCGACTTTTAGTCCAGTAAATGAACACATTGTAGCGTGCATGGAATATGTGATAATTTTCGACTTCAGAATATTGTTAGGGGTAGTTAGTAAGTAAACATACTAAAAGTCCCCGACTCTGGGGGAAGAGCTAAAGATGGGAGGGAGGGGGAAGAAAATTTTGGGTTTTTCGAGAAAATGTCGGAAACGGTGGAAAAAATGCACTCAAAATAAAAATTCAAGCTTAATAAAGTTACTATGAAACTTTTTTAGACATATTTGTCAAATTTCCAATAATATTCTGGGTATATGTCATGAAAAATCGATGATTTTTGAAAAATTCTCTTTTTTTTTTGTCAAACATTTGGTCCTAGTGCTTCCCATTATCAATATTCATGAAAATTGTCAATGACAAAGTTGTAGAGCTTTAAATTTCCTTCAATTTGATATGCTATTTTGCTACATTTTATTTAACCAATCAAAAGTTATGGAATTTCAAACACGCACTTTCATGGCAAAATATGGAACACTTGCCATTCACAAATTTCAAACCGACTCGAAAGGATCGCGCACTTCCTCTTCCTTCAATGAATTCGACAATCCTGATGGACAATAAAGAAGTATTTGTGGATTTCTACAACACAAATGATGTTTAAGGTGTGGGAGGGGGGGGTCGTGAAATTTCGACTTTGTTACAAGGGGAAAGGAAAGAGTAAGAAGTGTGACAACAAGCATTTTTTAAGTACGAGTATGTTTATGAAAAGTAGTTTGTAAAACGAACTTTGTGACAAAGGGAAGGGGGAGGAAGGAAAATTATTGGAAATTTGACACATATGTGTAGAAACAGTTTCATAGTAAATTTATTTAGCTTGAATTTTTATTTTAAACGCATTTTTTCCACCGTTTCCGACATTTTCTCAAAAAACCCAAAATTTTATTCCTCTTCCACCCACCTTTAGCTCACACCCCAGGGTCGGGAACTTTCAGTATGTTTACTTACTAACTACCCCTAACAATATTCTGAAGTCAAAAATTATCGCATATTCCATGCACGCTACACCCCTATTTTGAGCACTCATTGACTGGACTATTTATTTATACCCTAGCCTACCGACTTGCCACAATCCTTTTAAGGCAATAACTTCATCCAGCAAACAAAATCTAGCTTCCGGACCGAGGCATTAAATTTATTTCGAAGTCATGAAATCAATTTTTTTTTTTCGCAATTTTGAATCAGATAATAGTAAGCCTGACGAGTAGGTCCTGTCACAATCATGATTGCAAAAACTATAACTTGAATTCAAGATGTAAAAATTTGAATTGATGCCTGGGGCCCGATGCTTTGGGTTAGATGGTAGATGTTGTGTGCTGCATGTTTTGAAGTTGTGACATTTAAACACGCAACAAAATGTACAAACTAATTGTTCTTTAGAGTATACAGAGTGCGATTGAAAAGTAACCGAACTTTTGCCGCCGCGTGATTTCCGGGCGACAAAAAAAAAAAAAAAAACTTTTGGCGGAAGAACAAATGCCGTGCTACGCGCGAAGATTCTTTTTGCAGCCGGTTAAGCCCTAGTTTTCTAGCAACGTAGTCGCCTATCTTCGGCGTCGCATCTCGCCGTGACGCTGAAATCAAAGAAGTATCGTAGAAATCGTAGAAATGTTTTTAAAATCATTTAGTTATTATGAAAGTGACTTTACAAATGTATAAGTTTTTCAATAAGTCCAGTCTTCTTGCGAATTTCAGGGTGGAACAGAAAGCGCAAGCACCTGCTGGGGGTGGGTTTCAGGTTGTTAATGCAACACAATGTAATTGCAGTTCCAGCAAAGAGCTGTATAGTGCACATTTACTGTTGAAAAATACATAACTGGGATCTAAAAGAAGAAATACTGCAATAAACAAAATAAGCTAAAAACGTCGATTTTTGGTTGATTTCACGTTGTAAAAACTGTGAAGGAATTAAATATTTTCAAAGATATATCAAAATATTACTAAAAGGAAGCATATAAACGGGATTAGAACAAAAATTTTGAACATTTGGATTTTTATAAAAATATTTGAAAATTGACCGTTTTTTACCTTTTTTTTTTTTCAAATTTTGCTGCCAATGCGCGATTTGAACACAGAAATATTACATTTTTATATTTTTTTCCCCACGTTTAGGATGGCAGTCTACAACGTTTTTTTTTTTCATTTGAACTTGCTTCTCGAAAATATCCTTTTTTCAGCCCACCCTAATGGGCACTTTCCGCTCGAACTTCGACGCTACTTTTCGCATTACTTTTCGACGCTACATTGGAAGTACTGCTGAACACGTCACTTTGCTCCTTTTACTTTCGGGTTTCCATCCCTATTTTGATAAAATCAGAGCAGACCTGACGCATGTGCATATCGGTGCTAAGTCTCGAATAAGAAAAACAAACAGTACTGCGACGTATAATATCAGGGAAACTTACGTTACTTACGCAGGTCGCAAAAACATGTTCCGTTTCCCTCATATTAAGCCTTACAAATTGATTGTATGTTCAACAAATTACCCTTCTCCATTCATGAACGTGATATCTCTACATATTTTATTGCTGTTCCGGTGGAACATTGCCGTAACTGCTAAATTAATTGAAAATCAGTTATTGTCGTCACTGGGTCCAAACGTGGTCCGAGGAAAACTGTCAGATTTGCATTGCAACATTTAGCCACCAGGACAGTAATTCAACTATGTTTTATTGTGCTAGGTAATGAATAAAATAATTTTGTATATTTGATTCTTCTGTAAAATAACACTTTTTACAGTACGTCAATGTTCCACCGGAACAGCGATATTATCTAAATGATTTTTGAAATGTATCTCGAAAACTATATCTCAAAGAAAATAATCTAAAGAAAAATAATATACTTAAGATGTAAAGTCTAAGAGGTAGTCTCTTAAAAATAAAAAGTCAAGCCTGAGATGCAACAGAAGGAATTTTTCGGAAGTTAATTGCTTTTTCAAAAGTAAAACGTATTTTGCTGTATCAGGAAAATTCTCAAACGCACATTTTCAAGGGTACTTTTTCTATGTCAATTATTCTAAAATGAAGTCAGCAATTTAAATAAAATAAATACTCTCCCTAAAAGAGATAGGTACATGCATAGAACATTTTGCTTGAAGGAATAACGGGAATAAAGAAAGAAAAAAAATGCCCTCTGCTTTAGTATATTTCTTTCGTTATAAATAAGCGCGAGGAAAAAATCTAAATCCAAAAATATTGAAATTCAGCACGCTTCCTTTACAAATGCTGCGTTTCCGAATCTAGTTCCAAACGTTTGAATAGGGGTACCAAAACGAAGCCATTTATAACGGAATATTTTTTGAAGCATTTACCCTTTTTCCATACCAATTGCATTCTTTAAATGGGCTACGTTTAAAATGCCTTACAGCGGTTTTTAACATGCTATTTTAAATGTTGATAATGTCAAACGATCATTTCTAAATGCAGAAAAACTGCTTTATTCTTTGAAAAACTGAATTCTTTGTTAAGTGCTTAGTTTACATTTAAAACAAAACAGCATTTTCATGGATGTTTTTTTTTTTCAAAAATTTAAGTAACAGTTTTATGTCTCCGTAAGTATACGCGAAGAACTTTATTTTCAACAATTTTTAATGTGTGATTTTTGTACTTCATTATAAACTAATTTATTAATAATTGCTTTTTTATACACATATGTGCGGAAACCTCTAATTAGTGGCTTTTTTGGGAATCCCAGTTATTCTTACCATGTAATTCACTCTGAATAGAGTATTTATTCTCAGTGTAACGGACAGTCATCTGAACTATATATATATATATATATATATATATATATATATATATATATATATATATATATATATATATATATATATATATATATATATATCTTCAATAAAATTCTTTTGGGTCAATCCATCGGAAATTTTTAAGTCCGTGTTGCTCAACAGTTTTGATTTTCCTATTTTTTTACCAGTTATTTCCCACTACAAAGTGAATTCATAAGTATTAAAAAAAATAATAATGCTCATAATTTTTTTATGTGCCATTTTAAGTTTGTTTTGTAGCCGTTTTTCGGCCTAAAACAAATTAGTCTGCATATATTACTTCTACCAGATTTTTATCCTACTATTGAACTATTTTAGTATGTCTATTGAGACGGGAACGAATCTAGGTCAACCTTTCTTTAATCTGGTAAAAGTGCGTTTTTCAAAACTGGTTTTTCACAGGAAAAAAATGCGCTTGATGTATTTAAGTTTAAAAATCTTGTGCATGTGCAGGCTTAGTTGGTGATGTTATATACATTTTGTTTCGGATTAATGGATTGTAGCATGTGACAATGAAAGGCTAATAAGCTTAAGGGGACGAAATATGGCGAATTTACCCTATATACCCTCTTACCCTATATAAATATGTTTTTAAGTATTTTATAGTATTTCTTCTGTTGTGTTACTTATTTTGGTCGTTTTAAAGGGATTCATCAAACGTTCCTTAATCATTACAAATATGTTCATTTAGTATCGCAGCTAAAGCTAAAATCAATATTTTCGCTTAAAAGTTACTTGCGCTTTTAATTTAGAAAATCTTAGAAATTTTTTAATGACCTTAGAGGATCTCACTTAATTCCGAGTGGAACACATTTTCACTTGTTAATACATACTTTACCTGTAAAGAAGTTTATACGTTAGTTTATTCTAATGAAGATACTTAAAAAGTATTTCAATGTTTTTTCACTTTACTGAATACTACATAAATCTTAGATTTCTTAAAAGTACTCCATTCATATTCAGTTGATGTACCTTTAAAAGACGTTCTTAGATTTCATTTTGTTTTATTTCCTCGCCTTTATTTGCTTATTTTGTAACCTTTTCTTAACTTATTTATTTTGAACTGAGCTGAAACATTAAAATATATATACTAAAACTTTTTTCAAAATACATTATTCACAATATAAGTAGAAAAACTGCCTTTTAAGGTAATATTTAAGAAACATTGGGTTTTATTAAAAATAAAAGACTTCCTCCATTTTGTTTTGCCAGATATTCAGCAGCATGTTAAGGAATTAATAAAATGTATTTCTGAAGTCTAAGTATTGGCAAATTTAGGGAGAGATATGATTTGAACAGAAATTTATTTTGAAACGCGTACACACATTTTTATTTATATATTTGTAAGTTAAGTACACATTTAAAACTTATGTTAATATAAATTTCATGTTTCATTTACTTTGTTTTTAATTTACTTATATTTTTGAATCAATTCAAAAGTTACCTTTTAAACTTTTTTATATGTGTACGGGAAGATAGGAAAACTAAACATTGTTTAGATGATTACGAAAAACTTGATATTGAAAAAGAAACTTGAGCCAAATTAGTAAATAAGCTTTGTACCCTTTTTGATGAAAAGTTTTTTTCGTTTGGAAATAAACGAAACGCATGCTCATCATTTTTTGAAACCAAAAAAACGTTTTAACCCCAAAGATCAAGCTATTTCATATTTGTAGTCGGCATTGAGTTTTGAAATAAGTGACACTGAAATGACGTGATACATTTATTTATTTTTTCGCCTTGAACGAAGCTTAGCATTTTTTTTTAAATTTTGTGTTCTTAAATACGGAACTGTTGTTCAAAGCTGCCGCACTTTACTTAATGCTAGTACATCAGGGTATTTTAGCTTATTAAAATTTAAAGAAAAATTCCACTAGAAAGCTTCAAAGTGATTGAAAACTAGAGTTGAGTGAATTTTCAAAAAAAAAAAAAAAAAAAAAAAACTTTTAAGGTAAAAATGTCATTTTCGCGATACACTTCACTGATGCAAAGCTGCTTTTTATTTGATTATTTCTGTTCACTTATTTTTTTCTTAACACATTATTTAAATCATAAAAACAAAATATCTTTTTGTCTAGACACCAAATGGGAGCATTTGGTAAATCCAAATATTGCCTCGTAGATTAGACATACATAGTAGGGGAGACCGGGGCAAGATGACGAACGTCTTACTACGTAGCTTTTTACTACGAAGCAGGACCAACTGAATACTACTGGTTCTCCTATCGGCTGGCCGTTTAGCAATAATATAAAGACGCTGAAATAGCTTTTTTTTTTTTGTTAGTTCTGAAGCTCTGATTGTTTACCGCTGCCAAGTTATAACTTTTATGCATGTGTAAATAAACTCTGCAACAGATACAGGCATGATAGATCGTTTCACTTCAGTATTTATGAGTAACTTAGTTAATATACTGCCTACTACCATGAATAAAAGTCAATTAATCTCCTTCCCTTGTGGCAAGAAAGGCAAATCCTTTCTAACAGACAGTCCGGGTTAAGATGGCGGCCTAACCACGAGGCAAAATGACATGACTTCACTGAACGAGTTTTGCTTGTAAAGAGGAATATTGTGACTCTCCAACATAAAAATGGATCTAATGCTACAATGCCAAGAGTGGTAGCAAGAGGAATGTTCCAGCTATGAAAATGGCATTTTTATTTGTAACAAGTGTTAGCTGCACAACTAAACACTTCAACATTACGCTACAATGCATTACGCATAGTTTGATACTTTGAAAGACGCAAAAACACAGTTATTATTTGTTAAAATAATAACTGTGTAAATATATGTAATATATTCAAAATATAAAATATGTTCAATCTTTTAAGCGTTGTAATTTTGCCCCAAGGCCAAAGTCATCTTGCCCTAGTACTGGGACAAGATGACGATTTGTTAAGGCTATGAAAAAATAAAAATATCTTTCATTTATTTTATTCAAAAAATTAAACGGTAATATATTTAACACTACAAAGGACTATTCTAACAGCTCATGTAAAATTGGTTTTATTTTCCTTAAAACTAAATTAATAAACAACAAAAATTGTTAGCATAGTCATCTTGCCCCGGTCTCCCCTACCTGTAAAGTTTTTATGAACGTAGCAACTAATTCATTTGCTCCACATTTCTCAAAAAGCTTGTAATGTAATATGTTACTGCAAACAGATTTCACAATTACGTTAAACAACGATATTTTGTTGCATGTTTTTATTTTCAATTGGATTTAATGTTTTATGGTTTACAAAGATAAGGTATAATACTTACAACATTAACTAGTTTGATTTTTGAATTACATATATTATAGTAATGTGTCAAAAGTAAAAATAAAATATAACTCTAAGTCATTGAAATTTGAAAGTACAATTTGCATCAATCTTAATCATACAGGGTGTTCCAAGACGACCGCAGAAACTCTGCATGTCTAGATTCCTGGTTGGAAGTACATAAAAGCTGCCCAAAGAAGCGTTCCTGTACGATGCATAGTTTAAGAGCAAAATACGAAAAACTAAGTATGACGTAAATGCCAGTGCAAGGAAAAAACACTTTATTGGACACATCAACAACAGTGTACGTAAATTACGTGTAACAACAAATACGTGTAACTACGTTTGAAACATTATCGTCTGGAAAGTTATGCAAATACTGTGCGAAGTTCCTGCGGTCGTTTTGTGACACCCTGTATACACCCCTGTTGGGGCATCCAGGTAGTTCTTTGTCATACAGGTAGTATTTTGCGCAACATGGGTCTTTTACATAGCCGCCAAAAAGTGCGACATAGTACTCGGACATACTTTGATTTTCAACTAAAAATATAAATATATTTTATATTAAAGTAGGAAATTAAGCAAAGTTTTACTACTGTTAATTCATTTTTTTTGTCCTAAATTCTAGCTTATATTCAACTTTTGTGTTATTTTCTTCCGATTTAAATAAAACTATTAGAGCCGTAAAAGTCTTATACTCATTAATTGCATGGAAATTTAAGAGGAATTGTTACCTTAAAATTCACAAAAGGAATTCTTTTTTTAGTTCTTATTTATTCAAACTATCAAAATCCAGAGCTTTCAAGCGTCACTGAATTCCTTGTTGGCTAAAAGTATCTCAATTTAAAGTATATGATAAGGGAACGTATCAAAATTATACTTTCAACGCTTTACTGTCAATTTAATTTTTCACACGCGATTTTCTTAAAGCGTTAGCTTCAAAAACTCGTGATCCTTTTTCAAGAAAACTGTTTTATATATTACTGTGAATTTTTCACCGCATTTTTTGTATGTTCATAACTATAACCAAGTGATTTTTTTGCTTTAGTGCATAAAATTTTTCATAAACTGCACTTTTCATGATCAGAAAAGGTCTTTTAAAAAATATGCTAATTGTCAAAATTCAAACACAAAGATCTCTTTCAGTCTCTAACACTAAAGGGGTCCGGGAAAACGGTACATAAACTTTGGTTATTTAAAACAAAGGTAACTATTTTTCAGGATACCTACTCCCTATAAATAAAAAGGAAAAACACGTTTTTTTCCGCTCAGCTAGTATTATTTTTTAAGTCTATTTTGTACTGAAACTAGACACAATTAGTATTTAGATTCATAATCCAAATTGTCGTTGGAAGTCCTCTAGAATACTGGTTCTGAACGCTGTCATTTTTGCGCAAAGTCTAAATTTACTGCAAAATAAATAAACTAAAAATACTCCCTTCAAGCATGACGTACAAAAAATGTCACATATTCCATGCAATTCTGTGGTAAATCCATAGTTAGGGCATACCTAACCTGGCAGCATTGTGAAGGCAACTCAGATCCTAATCACATCTTGTGAAGCTGCCAGGTTAGGTTTGGCATAGCTGTAGTTTAGAGTATTATTATTAGTTCACACAAATCGTGCAAACACTGTAAAATTTGGTTTACTTTTCTATCAACCCCATAATAATGTAAATTTTGAGAAACCTCTAAATTCTGAAATTTTAAATATGATTAAATATAGTTTTGTTATTTTTGTTAATACGCAGTTGATTGGCAACGATTAGCAAGCATAGGTCGGTTGTTAGCAAGCATAGATCGCAATTTTAATTATCTGCTTGAGTATCATAACGTGGAAACGTAGTAGAAAGATGCGGCAAAGTGCAACATTTGTGACGTCATTAAGAACATGTCTTGTTTGAAAAATCTGACATTAAAAAAAATAATTTAAAAAAAAAACTGTTTGAAAAATAAAAGTATTTTCTGGGTCCATGTTATTTTTTTTTTTTTTTTGCTCATTCTATCCATTTCAATAACTGAAAGTAGTGCTTTTGACTAAAGGAAACCACCCCATTTTGAATGTATTTGTTAAATGAATAGTGTATGCCAACCATCAATTGCAGTAATATTACTTAATGAAAATTTTCTTCAAATATTAATCTCAACTGATCGGAATTTTGGCAAAAATATTTTTCTTATCAGTAAAACAAATGGTGATTTTGTTGTCACCGGTATAGGTTTGTTTACATCTCTCGTTTTATACTTGGCAAAATAATATTTAGAAATTATATACTGCCTTGAAAATTTTGCATAGGGGTTAAGCATAATCATTTTAAGCATAATCATATTTTTTTTGAGACAAGGTTACTTGAGAATGTCTCAACAACGTGATTTATCGGAATCCATGGCATGGCGTGGTATAGGCAGACTGGAATCCGGGCAAACACAAGGTAGTGCCACGGACGCTGTTGGAGTCACCAGTCGTGTTGTTGTAAGGCTGTGAAATCGATTCCAAGAGACAAGAAATGTTAGACGTTGACCACGGCAAGGTCGGCCATGCGCCACTACAGCAACTGATGACCGGTATATATGGTTAACAGCCTGTCGAACAGAACAGAGAATGCTACGCAGCTGCAAAGACAGTTGCTCTTGGCAACAGGACAAAGGGTATCCAGTCAAACAGTCCGTAATCGGCTTCATGAGGGAGGGTTCTATGCACGTTGCCAATGATCTGCATTCCGTTGACCCCACGCCACCGTGCACCCTGAGGAAGATTGGCTGCTGAACAGCGAAATTGGGGGCAACCCGGTTGGAGCCAAGTTCTGTTTACAATTGAGTTCAATTCAGTCTGGATTGTGAGACCTGACGTATTTTGGCATGGAGCGACAGGGGAACTCGAAATAACCCCGCGTTCGTTTGAGAAAGGTCACAATACAGACAAGCTGGTTGGATGTTATGGGATGGAATCAGCATGGGCGGACGTACGGATCTGCATATCATTGGGAATGACATTTTGTTGGGCCGAAGGTAGGCAGACGAGATACTGTGACCTAATGTCATCCCTTACGCTGTAGCCGTTGAAGATGCCTTTCATTTCCAGGATCAAAATGCCAGATCGCATAGAGCTCGTTTAATGGAGAACATGCTTGAAGCTGAAACGATACAGCGTATGGCATGGCCAGCGTGCTCTCCTGACCTGAATCAAATCGAGCATGCTTGGGACATGCTCGTGACGACGCATTGCTGCGCAACCAAGTCCGCCTGTTACTGTTCGAGACTTGGATTGCGCTTCTTGAGGTGTGGAAAAGAATTCCCTAAAGTCAGATCGATAACCTCATTGCACCCATGGCAAACAGGTGTGCAACAGTCTTAACTGTTCGAGGAGACCACACGCCCTATTAAACCTCATGCATCATGTCTAAACAGTACCTTTATTTTTATTGTTTACATGACCCAAAGCAGAATACTTGACGATGTTCTGCAACGTAAATCATTTAACCAAAATTGTTCTGCAACTACTTCAAGCATTGTATACATAAGCAACCAACTTGACCTTTTCCACAAATCGGGAGCCCTAAATCAAAATCGTTTCATACAGGAGGTTTACTTTTTTTAAAGTTTTTAAAATTTCACTGTTGCTATGCATTTCTGTAGAACCGATTGAGATTCTCCAAATATATTTTTTTGCTTTCTAAAATGCATAGAAAGAACTTCACAAAAATCCGAACCAAGGTGTCAAATCACGTTTTTTTTTTTTTTTTTTGGTTAATTTTACATGGTGTGAATAAGCAATTAAAATAATGTTAATGAAGTAATGAATGAAATGAGAGTTGAGTTGGGGTACAATTAAACACTTCAAAACTTTCTAAATAGTTGAAATATTTTTAGGATTCAAAAGGATTGAAATCTCAAACAAGACATGCAATTTTCGGCGATGGACGTGTTTCAATATTGGCATATTTCTAAAACATACGTTTATGGAGTATATTGCAGTGGAAGAGGATCGATTGGGTAAAAAATTTAAAAGCAGAATTTTAATCTGCAGAAACTGCCGATTTTCTACACATAACTTCCAACTCAAATAGAATTTTGCTCAAAATTCTGCAGATTTCTTTAAGTTTAAAGTAAATTTAAAGTTCCTGCAGATGACTAATCGAATTCAACATTTCTCGCGTATTTTCCGCCGAATTATCGTAATTTCCGAGAACGTTAGATGCTCTTCTAGTTTAAAGAAATTTGCAAAATTTTTGTCTGAAATTCTGTCTTGAGTTGGGAGATATTTTCAGAAAATCTGCAGTTTCTGCAGAAATCTGTAGAATTTCTGCAGAAAATGTGTCTGAGTTTTCCCTCTCACATTTGAATAGAATTGTACGGCAGCTTATGCATTGTTCTGTTACGTACGTCGCAAAATTCGTATTATTCTGTCTCGGGGTTTACAAGTAACCAAATTTTTCCCCTAAATCATCTTTTCATGTTTTTTTTTTCCATATTTTCAGAGAATTAAAGCTTAATTCCAAATTTTGTTATATATTTTTTTTTTATATTGCGCATTAAATCGCGTGTACTATCCATTGTATGTCAATACATGGTTGTTTCGCACGGTTTTCTTCCATTTTTTGCTTGCTCCCCTAATTGTTTTGAGCAGTGTAGTATCTGAGAGATGTGTGCGCCTGTTTACTTAATTGATGCACTCAATTTCCTATTTAATTCATTAATTTACTCTTAAATATTGTGCGTTTGAAAGATGCTCCACTTTCTGTGTTAAACTTCCTATAAAAATATTGGAAATTGGCTGTCACAAAAACTTTCAAAGAATAACGCGTTTATGTTAGTAACACTAAACGCAAATAAATATAAAACTATCTCAAATCATAATCCAAAATGACAACCTCGCTAGATTCACGAATTTCATCTGCCAGACATGTCAACATTTTATATGTTTGGAATAGTGTAACTGAGTGATACGACCGATTTTTCATGCTAGTATGCTTACCGCGCGCACTGAAGGGTTAAATTGTGGCCTGTGTAGAATAATATGTTTTCCCCCGATTATCAGTTTTTAACACCTCAAGCTTACAATATCATTTTTGCCCAAAGTTAAAAACTAAAATAACATCTTAACCCATTACGATTTCTTAATTTTGTAAAAGTATTAAACAGGCTCCATTTTAATAATATAGTTTGCAATTCCGTACTTTCATTAGCTAATCAATATAAACTGAAAATTCTGACAAGTTAGAAGCGGATTGGTAAATTATAAAATAGTTTACAACTAACAAAAAGAAAATAGGTCAGATGGGATTTATGTGCTTTTCACTTCTTATCAATTTTTATAACTCATATCAAAACCGTTATTATTTATTTCACTGAACCTTGCCATTTCATTTAATGAAAAAAAATGAGAAGGAAAAATAAAACACTTTATTAAAATGCACGTAAGCAATGCTGATGTGTCTTTAAATCTGCAAGCATTTTAGCGAAGTTTAGTAATTCCATTCCAAAGTTACTTAATTTTGAATCTTAGGTTGCGTTTAGGAACTTTTAATGACCTCGGCATTAAATTTACTCATCGGTACATCTTTTCCCAAAGTAATAAATAAATACATTTTCAGTATGCTTTACAGCTTTAAACTATTAATGAGGATCCTGAAAAAAATGCATTTAATGATTTTAGAGTCATTTTACTGAACAATTACGTGTCATTTTGCTTGTAATGAAAAACCTTGCAGGACGAAGTGATTATTTTGAAAGGGATTTCCAAGAAGAAAGGGAGGGATAATAAAGGGTGAAATGGTGCAAATTACTTTAATTATTTTTATATAAAAATAAATTCATAATTTTAATTTTCAGTGTTTTTTTTTTTTTTTTTTTTTTTGGGGCAGAGCATACCAACTTTTTCAACTGGCAAGAAGTCTATATTTGGATAATTATAGATTTCCAGTGATAATTATAGAATATAAATAAGTATAAACTATTGCATGCTAACAAGAAAAATAAACTAATGAAAAAAAAATTCGAAAGCCTAAATGGCTATTTTTAGTGACTTTGGAAAACAAGAATAAAGTAATCAGTTCCATAAATACTTATTTTTCAAAAAGTCTACTTTTTTGATTATTTTAGAATAACATGTATGTCTGTTTATCTTCATTATCTGCTGAATACAGTCGACTCCCACTACAACGCCATTCGGCAAACGCGAAATGGCTATAACGTGAATTTTTCACGAGCAACGAATTTTAAAGTAAACGCGAATTCCTCGCTCGTAACATGAAGATATTTGGAAAGGAATCTCGGTGTTAAATGTGGGCTTCGTTAATGACTACTAAATATTAGTTTCTTGAACTTCAAGTTCCCATACCGTACTATTCTAAACATCGCTTTGTTAGTGTGTATAAATAACCATTCCACGTTTTTCAATTATTTTTAAGTTCCAAATATGAAAAGTGATGTAATATACAGTTAAGAAACGGTTTTAAAATAGTTTGAAAGATGTTTAGAAGTGTTTTAAAGTAATTGGGTATATTAATAAACACTTCGTATCCATACTATTTTCGTCAACGCAAAATTTCAGTTTACGCGAAAGGTTTTGGAACACATCACTCGCCTAGGTCGGAACTCGACTGTATGTGTTTCCTCACAAGTTTTAAGAAAATTTTCTTTAGTCAAGTGGAGTTTTACATCTTTGCATGATCGCGTTTAAAAAAACGGTATAATTCGACACACAAATGAGATAACTCTGAGGTTAAATATTTAATGCACGACTTTATTTATTCATTTATTTATTTATTAAAAGTATTGCTCACTACAAAAAGAATCCAGTTACAGTGGCAACAATAATATAAAAACTCAAATAAAACAAATTACATATTTAAAATATTGAAACATTAAGACCTAAAATTGTAAAATGACAAGTTAAAAATATCTAAATCACGACAATGAATGTTAAAGAAGTTATAAAATTTAAAAAGAAAAAAATTATCAACATAGTTCCGTCTGGTAAAAAAAAATAAATAAAAGAAGAATGACTACTAAGAGTCCTACTTGGGACAGCAATTTGTGTCGAATTAATGATATCTGAGCAGTCAATTAAATTATGTAGAACCTTATAGAAAAAAGAAGACATAAAAGTTTACTGCGTGATTTAAGAGTGGGAACATTATGAATATTACATAAATGTCCATAAGAATAAGTTAAAAAAATCTTGATTATTAGTTCTATAACACTTTAACTTTCCACTTACTAATGTACACCTACTGTAATTGCTAGGAATCTAGAAACATATATCTTATAGATATAATTAAAAATACAGTTTTTTAAAACAGTAAATGTCGGCTTTGCAGCACCAAAATTGAGCTCTGTTGAATTGGTAATTGTTATTTTTAAAAAACGGGCAACTCAATTTATTCTATTTGCAAAATTTAGGTGGTAAGGTTCAATTAACGTAAGCCATTTTCCATTTACACATTTTCGAGCCTCTCGAATGAATTTAATGTTTAGTGCTTTTGTTAAATTATTGTGTTCGACACCATTGATTTTCTTAAATCGATTTCCCATTTTAAGATGAAAGGCATGCGAACAGCAACTAAAATTACTTAACTTTACTTACTTACTCTTTAAACTATCAATTACAATCATCTTCTTCATTGAGTCGTCCGAAGAAGTAAGTTGCTTACCCAATGCATTGTTATCATCTCACCACAAGCATATTTCATTCTTTAACAGGAAATGTGAAAGACACTATCTGTAGACATGGCTTTACTATATAATTACTCGGTTCATTTCAGATGTTTTAATCACTGTACAAAGTAATAAGATTCATTCATTTATCAAAAGTAAAATCAGGGCCTTCTGAAGAGCAGACGGCGCCCGGGGCGAAAGTTTCCTGGCGGCCCCCTCCCCCCTATACACACAGAAAAATCAAGTTAGTCATAACATCAATGCATAATAGATACTTTTTTTTTTTACATATTAATGAACAGAGTATTCAATGGGCTTTGCATAATACAAATTAAAATAAAAGCAATGAATCTGCTTCGAATATTTATGAAACATTAACCCCCAAAAACATTTTGAAAAAAGGGAAATGTTGAAAATCCAAATATTTATCTAGTAATATGTTATTCCACTAGATAAAAAAATAAACAATCAAAAGTGAGTTGGTTGTTCATATTGATCAAACTAAGAACACGAATAAATAATTTCCTAATTATAAATAAAATGTATTTATCGAAGTAAATTACATTAAAGTTAAATTTCGATCTGGACTCATCCAATGATTCTTTTCAAGAGTTTTTTAGTTTTTCTTGTACCAACTTAATACTAGCTTTCATATACAGTGGCTCCCAAAAGTGTTCGTACACTTTGAAGTTTTTTAGAAAAATCAATATAACTCGAAACTGAATTCGAATATGAACTTCAATATTTTTTCACATCATTCCTATGTCATTCTAAATAGAACCCATTGGTTTTTTCAAAATATTGACGGATCTTCTTTTTGAAATGGGTCAGAAAACGAAGAGACAGAGAAATAACACGCCACAAAAGTCATCGTACACTCAAATATTTTCGAATAAATTCATGATTAAAATTATCATATGCCATTTTATTAATATTTTTGCATTGTGTTGACCCTTAAGAGTCATTTGGCTTTAATTTTTTGTTTATTTATTACTTAATATTGTGCTTATTACTGTAAAATGGCTGGTATTCGTAAAAAACCACAACCACCATTCAAAATCTGAATTTTTTTTCCCACAGTAGTGGTAAATTGGTTTGAAAGGTCTCTAAATTAGTTAATTTATTTATTTGTATAGTAAAGTGCTTGATAAAATGCTTTAAAGAAAGGAATCGGACCGAAAACAAGGTAAGAAAAGGTCAACCGGCAAAGTTGACAAAACGTGATCGGAGATTTAAAGTTAAAAAATTTATGAAAAATACACATTTGAGTGCTGTAAAAGTTTCTGCAGAGTTGAATGAAACATTTTACATTTAATTTTTATCTAAAATTGTTCGCCAAGCTCTCCGATTAGCTGGATTAAATGGGACCTCTTCCCGCTGAAATTTTCTTGGTCGTGCGAAAAACAGAAAGCTTACGTTTTTCGTAGCAAAATTAATGATAAATAAGCTCAAAAAGTTTTACAATTACGTCTTACGAAAAGATAAAAATGAATTCAACATTTTTGGTTAAATTGTTTTATAATTGTAAGTAGAAGAAAAAATTTGGAAGTTAATCTTAAGAACTTAGTTGGATCAGTTAATCAGGACGGTGGAGGTGTTTTAGTGTGAGGGTGCATTTCAGCATCAGGACTTGGTAGTTTGGAATTTTTTGATGAAATAATGAATCATGCCGTTCCTTTAAATATTTTAAAACCCAATTTTGAACACTTAGCCAAAAAATTTGGTTATTGGAAACAACTTTGTTTTTCATCAAGATAACGATAAGAAGCACACGGTATCCAACGTTTGGGTCTAGTGTCTCAAAAATTGTCCTAAAGTTTAGAAAATACCCCCTCAATCTCCAGATTTGAACTTAATGCAACATATTTAGAGATATTTGGTGGCTAGATTACGAAATTACGACTTTGAAACGAAAATAGAGCTAGAAACAGTAAGACTCAAAGTGTTGTTGAACACTTACTCAGAAATTACGCAAAAAAAGAAAATAAAAGAATGAAATCTATTCCCAGACGTTTAAAAGGTGTTATGAATACTGTATGATATTCTACTAATTAATAACTTAATAAAAAGTTAGATTATTCAATAAGATATAGACATTTTATAAAGTATACGAAGACTTTTGTGAGATGAAATTTCCGGCACTTTTTGGCTTTTGATTTTTAAAAAATTAAGTTTTAATATTTTTAAAAAACTTTTCATGTAGTTTTGTTAAAAATTGATCATAGATTTTATAATTAAATTCCCATTCCGAAATATTAATTCTAACCAATGGATTGGAACCTATTTCGTTGAAAGTCGTAGGTGTACGAAGACTTTTGGGAGCCACTGTATGTTATGAGCAAAGCTTTTATTCTTTTGCATCAAATACTTGTAAGTTTTATGGAGAAGCTCACAAATACTCAACGACATCGAAAATCGCTCAGAACGGCGTTTTTGGATTTCTATTTTCGAAAAATCACAGCCCTAATATTGCAAAATATGGCCTTAGAAATTGCATTTTAAGACTTGAGTTTGAGAAAATATTCGTGCAAGGGTCCTCATGCGGCCTTTCTTTAATATCACAAGTAATGGATTTTTTAAACAACACTTACAAAAAAATTAAGTTGATCAGCCCCTGAATGTAAAACACTGCTTAAATTTTTTGAACCGTAATTTTCAACAATTTTCCTGGGAAATGCTCCAGATCATCTTATCCATAAAAATCTTCAAAGTTTGTTTAAAGTTGCGTTTTTGAAACTTCAGTTTCGAAAACTTGCAGGGGGAGAAGGAATTGATTTCAATCTATTTAAAAAAAAATTATCGGAAAGAGTCTCTGAGCCCTTTCCGTAACGTCAATAAACATCGCCTATTATCACGTTTTTAATGCTAAAATTGCGTTTTTAAAACTAAATGCTCAAAATCTTGACCGAACAACTTTTGAACTTTTTACCTAACCGATCAAAAATATTTTTTTTTTGTTTTTGTTTTTTGAATGTGTTTTCTTAAAACGTTTTTATGGTAACGTCACTGCACGCAAGGGCAGAATTAAAGCAAATTTGGTGAGAACTAGACAAAGGAGAAGAACCTTTTTTTTGATTCTAAACAGTTATATTCCCAGATATTGTATCTGCTTCAATGATACAAAGAAAACGAATGTTTTGGAGACTTAAAGAGAGAGAGGAATAATTTCGTGCCCTAGGAAAAAATAGAGAATCATTACAATGATTCCGTATTTTGTGTGTCTATGATACATGAAATGAGGGGGCGCCGCAAGGCACCCCTAGTTTTATACAATCGGGGCATTTTCTATGATGAGGGGCGCCGCAAAGCGTCCCTCGTGAAAATGTCGTTTTCGTGTAAATATCGTCGTGTTCCGTCAAAGTAGGGGCGCCTTGCGCCCCCCCTCATTTCGTGGCGCTCGGGGCGATCGCCCTGCTCGCCCTCCCCCCCCCCCCGTCGGGACGGCCTTGAGTAAAATATTACTTCAAAATATTCTTTTCTAGTTCCATTTGTTTTAAACAATGATTTGATTTAAACAAATTTTTTGATTTTTTTAAATTGCAATAAGCCCTTTTTTAAATGAGTTTTATTTTTTTTCCAATACCTAATTTACAAAACTGCAACAATCCTTTAACGTAAATTTGCATGACGAAACTCGTTAGTTAGTAAGAAAATTATTAAAAGAGCAAAACAGTAACTTTCGTAAATGAAAAATTACACCAGCGTGAATTTCTAAATCATGTATATAGCATCATCTGTTTGTAATTCCACTATAGTTTTCAAAACGAAGAACAAAATATTGAGTCATAAATAATGTTCTTCAAACATCTAGTCTTGCAAAATGTGTACGTGTTGAATTTAAGTAGGTAAGAGAAATAAGTACAATGCTAAAGCAGCGGGACGCAAAGGAATAAAATTATGAAGAAATATTTTTAGAGAAGCAGTAGCAATGATCGAATCATTATATTTTTATTTAAAGTGTTTTGAAATCACGCTGGATAATGCTTTCACCATAATCTTCACTGGCAATATTAAAATGCTGAGGAATAAACTATTTATCCTATAGTTTTGGGAAAAAACAGGAATTTTTTAAATGTCGGTTGTAATTCAAAAATAAATAAAAAAATAAATAAATAAATAAATAAATAAAATAAAATAAAATAAATAAATAAATAAAAAGGAAATCTATTTGAACACGTAACTAAAACGAAAGGCGACGAACATTTAGAAAAAATCTGCATGCATTGTTACGGCATTGTGTTTCACAGAAATTGAGTGACATTCATATTACAAGACATAATAAAAAATACTGTTCGTTGCCCCCCCCTCTCGATTAATTAAACACTGTTGCCAACTAATTGCTAGTGAATTATTGCATATTTTCAAAGTACATGATAAATTATATCTCAAATACCTTTAAACTATTGCAGTCAGTTTGCTGAGTATTCAAATCATAACGAAGCAATATCTGCAATTTGTGCGATTTTGGCGATTCAAAAACACACAAACACTCCTATTGCTAAAAACTTTTTTTTTTTCAGAGTTGGGTATATTCAGCATTTGGTAACTTTATTTTGATATATTATATATATATTTAAAATATATGTTGTTTCATGGACTAACTATAACGAGTTTTATTACGTATTTATTTCTAAAATGTGATCTAATCACATGAAACAATTTAATTTTTCTCCATCTTCGTATAAGACCAGATAGCTAAAAATCCTCTATCTGTTAAACTGGATAAGTGAACCTTTTAGTGTACATATTTATTGCAGCAGGAGAGGTATAGTCTACAGTCAAATAGAATACAGACAATATATGGGCTATTCAGAACTCCTACAGGATTTGATTAAGTTCAAAAGACATGACTGCGTTAATTTGAAAATAAGTGATTTTTGAATTGACGACAGTCTTATGATGCTGGGTTATGGACAGTCAGAATGTGTGTAACTCCACATAAGATTTGTTAAGGGAGTAATGTTTCATACGTGAACCAGTGGTATCGTGGTGCATGAACAACAGTTATTGAAAAAGAAATTTCTATTAAATACGCTTGAAAACTTTTTACTGATATAACGAGGTATCAGAAGGGGGGTAGGCACTTTCAACAAAAATAAAATGCAATGTGGGCTGTAAAACTCGATGGCACAGGATCTTAAAAGATTACTAAACATGATAACCTAAGTAGTTAAAAAATATCTGCACAGCACAGTAGGTATAAAAAATGTTATCCCATACAAATTTGCAACATATTGCTGATAAATTTTTCGAAATGTTACAGAATTTTTATTTCAACAGAGAAACCTGTAAATTTATGGACGCAAAGCGGATTCGTTTTACATCATTGTTTTAACTGCATTAAAATGGGGATTCTCAGAACTTCTAAAACACGTGTCCTTAAATTATTATGGCATTTATCATTGTTTTTCTCAATAACATGAGACCCAAGGTCTGTAGGCACCAGTCTTAACCAATTCTGAGATCATTTGAAATGAACGAAAAATGTATTTAAGCACAATTTTATTTAAAAAAAAAGTCCTACATTGGAATAAGACCACATCAAAGGGAAAATTGAAAACAGGGGGTCTTTAATCGAAATTTCCTCGCTTTTAAAAAGTAGCAAAACTCTTTATACATTACATCTTTTGTTAGAAATAAGATATATGAGTAGTTATTCACAAACCGAACTTGAGCTACTACTTCGCGTTTTTCCTTGCATTCCTCTTGATTTGACTATACAAAGACCTCATGCTGAAAAACAAAACAATAAATGAATTGAAAAAAAAAAAAAAAAACAACAGCATTAGAAAAAGGGGAAAACAAAGTTATTTTTAAACTATCAAGCACAAATCAATGTTTTTACAAACGTTTATGGTACTGTTACTATATACTCTATAAATAAAAAAAGAGCCGTTAGCATTTCACAAAAAAACAAATCAACTTCTTCGTTCAAAACAAGAATAGCGTTTCATTTTAAAGTGTGAAGAAGGAAATGGAATTTTTGAATTGGTAAATGTAATCAAACAATGCGGCACGTAGCAAACATGGGAACAGAGAGTTTTTGCATTAAAGTGGTTCTTAAGATATAATTTAAAATTCCACACAGCAGAAAGAAAATGCAATTTTATTCACTTTTGACCTTTTCTAATGTAAAAAAAATATTTGTACTTGAAGAATATTTTCCTTTAAAGTATTGTAATGGAAAGGAAAGAAAACCGTTTCTTGTGAAGTCATTTAAAAAAAGGAGAAAATCCAACATGTTCATAATTATAGATAGCATCAGATATTTTGAGATTGTAAAATAAAGACTTGTTTTATTTATATGTTTAACAGTTTGTGGTTATGCTGTTATTTTCCAGGAGTAGTGAAATATTAGTGATTAATGACACTAAATAAAGGTCTTCTTTTGCCAGAAAAGTATTGCTATTGTAAGAAATTAATTATTTTTAAAATAGTTTTTACAATTAAATTGTTATATAACAGTTATGTCAAATATGTGTCTTTCATCTGACAGAGATGGAAAACTATAATTTAAAATCGCGTAATAGTGCCTAGATATTAAATTTAAAATGAACATTATGGTTAATAAACTTACTTTAAAAACCATTTACAATAATTAAATTTTATTAATCTCCGATAACCGAAATTTATACAATACACTTCCTTATTTAATATTATTTCCACGCATTTAAAATCCATCAACATCAGACCTCGTAATCAAGGTATGATAATGTATGGAAGAAGTTAATTTATTATATAGCTGCGTTGTGATTTAATATCAAGGTTCTGTTAACCATAGTGCTTTTAACTGCATCATTAATAAGTTACTAGAGTTAATCATCAATCGTAGAATTTAGTACAGAACCTAATTGATTCCTATACTTTCAAATACATGAATATTTGTCAGCATCTTTGAACCATAATGACTCGGAATAATTCAGTATATAACTCTGTAATATATGCAATTTGCTACATTAGAAGAATAACTTGAATATTAGACCAAATAGGAAGAATAATTTCTTGGTTTGGGTATTAATTCTGTATTTCAAGCTGGTGCAGTGCACACCTCCTCAGGAATATCAGGTAGTAATTATGTACTTAGATGTGCATATTCTTTAAATTAAATTAGCACAAACCCCACTACCATTGTAAGTTAATATATCATAAAATAGAGTTGTTTCAAACATATATCCGAGCTTAACTACATATTGCTTTCCAGTTCCAAGACCTCCAAATGTCTTTTACTGTACTTTTTATTAAATATGATCAAATGTTGTTATATATGTACATTTTTCCTATAAGCCTAAATTAACGAGTGATATGCAACAAATCAAACTAGTCTTTGATGATATGGTACATAGGCATGTATGCGTGGTTTGGTACTATAAACTATTTATACTACATAAAATATCAGAAACTAACAATCCTCTGCTTTAAATTAAAAGGTCAGAAACGAATGCAGTTGGTCTTCATTTTTTACTTTTAATGAATAATCAATAACTGCATTACACTCAATTGCAACAATACGTAGGGGAGACTGGGGATATTTCAACCCCACTTTGGGTTTCAATTTTTTTCTCTGTAGGAAATTATCAGTTTAAAAAGAAAGTACATGAACAAAGGTAATTTTTTTCTGTCTTCAACAGTATTTTTTTATTTGAATTTAAAAAGATAGTTATGCTAAAATACTTTTTTTTTCAATAATTCCATAAAGGGATCATGTATCTCCACATCAAAGGATACAGGATCCCTTCATGGAGCAACATAATCCCACTGAGAAAATACATAGAGTTTTCATTAGATCAGCAATTCATTTATGGATTTTAGTTTTCTACATATTGCTTCTATAAAATATTTCTGATTTTCTTTATTAGATTATAACAATGTGAACACAAAATAACATTGTTTTAAATTCCACTAGGATATTTGTAAACACACACACACACACACACATCTTAATTGAGCTTATGGTGCTTTTGATCAGTTACTTATTCACCAATACAGTTGTGAACAATATGTTTTATAAATAAAACTAACATTTTTTTAAAAAAGTAGTAGCGCAATGAAGCTAAAATTACAACGAATAAAAAAAAAATAGGATGACAAGCGTAAAAATCAACTTCTTTGCAATAATAAAACTAAGAGTTTTATCAATGGAATTAATTTCAAAAAAAGAGGGAAGAAAAATGTAAGCATCAGTGTACTTATAAAAAAGAAAAGAAAGTCTAGCGTACGTTTTCAAAACCTAAAAAGTCAAATGCAAACAATTCGCTTGTTATAGTTCTAAAAGTTCCGCTCCACCCAACGGGATGTATGTGCAGCTTAACACATTTGTCAATTTTTCAGGAAAAATAGCTTGCTAAGCATATTACCTTTTCGCTTTAGAAAACTTATTTCAAACTCTAGAAATCCAACTATGCATTATATCCGCTACTGGGTATACATAATGGAAAACTCCTTTTTTTTGATGCAAATCTAACTAAAGCTAAATCTTTTTTTTTTTTTCAGTCAAACAAAGATATGACATCTATTTCAACTTTTTCAAGCTCATTTGGCTGATCAGAACATACTTTATCAGTAAAGTTAGTTTATGTTTAGATGTTTGAAGTGTTATGTGTGTTACAAGTGTAAATTGATACTTTAAGTGTTTAGGGTCATTCCATAGAAATGTCAACTTCAACCTCAGAAATTTTTTTCCACAAAGCCTTAATTGTGACCTATCATTTCATTCAGCATACCTTCTAGTACATAAATCCAATAACAGTTTGCAAAATTTTCATTCGGTGTTTTTCTTCTGGCTTAAAACGTGCGAGGTTGTAGAAAAGGCGTAGGATGCGAAAAAAACATGCGTCTACGTTTTCTTGTGTAATGTAAAATTTTTTGCAAATTTTTAAAAGAACTATGTTTATTCTAAATGAATAGATGTTGGCCCAATAAAATTGACTGTTCTTTTTGCGTGCATTATAAGATAAGTCTTTTAATTAGTTTTGTTATTTCACTGAAAATATTTACGTTACATTAGTCACGAAAATGTACTATTTTCTGCTTAAAAACTAAACCAGATGATTGAACCAAACAGCACTTTTTATTTTCTTACATCTGTGTCATATCTACTTAAAAAGTGCAAAATATTCATTTCAGTATCAGTAGATGTAAAACAATTAGTGTGAATAACGTAACATTTGAGCTGTGACTAACGTAACGGTTTGCATGTAATTAACGTAACACTTTAAAAATGACTGCTAATATTTAAAATTTATTTAATTTAATGTAATTTTTCTTGAACAGTTTTGAATATGTAGGCATTCTATATTGATTAAAAAAATAAAGGGTGAAAAATACCACTAATATTACATTGTAGACCTTCTGTTTACTTAGAAAAATACTTTTTTAAAGGTCTTTATGAAGATACTTCCAATTTAAAGAATATATTAAAAAAGAAAAAAAGTGAGTAAAGCAAAATGAGTACTCTGCTGAATGTGCATTCAACACAAGAATCCAAGCTTAAGAATTAAGATAATAGAAATACAGTCTTAACAAAGAAGAACGTCTCTATTTTTTAGAAAATACATCTCCACCTATTATTAAAATGAAGTAATGGCTGCTCGTTGGAAAACATTTGAAGATGTTACATGATACAGTGACAATAAGCGCTTCTGTCATATATTTCAGAAAATGCAAGCATGATCATTTAGAAATTCAAACATTTTCGGTGATATCTGGAATTAAAATGCATTCTGATAAAACGTTCGAATATTTTTTTTCAATATTACATTTTAATTCAAAGGGATGCACAACACTATTCGTTTGATGAATCAGTAAACCTTAAAAAATAATATGCCATTGAAAAGTACTACGAAGTTTCTTATACGATAACTAGTATATCAGCAGAACACTAGATTTCAGAGAAATTACCAACTTGCAAAAAGTTAATTTTTTAAAAGAGAGATATTCAGGATTTAATTAGACCAAGAATGATGTTATTCAGTTTGTAAAAGCAGTGTTTTTATTTGTTTTTTTTTTCGCACATTCAAATTGAGTTAATTGAACTGAATCCTTCCATTCAATTTCTTACACTAATATAGAAAAAAAGAAAAGAAAAAAACACAATACAACTCAAAGAAGGTTCCTGAAAAATGTAAAAGTAATATAAGAGCAAGAAATTAATTATAAAAGGTTTTTTATATGCATTCATTGCTTGTTATTCGATGGTTACGTTAGCCACGTTACGTTAGTCACACACAGTTTTTCGGAAAAGTACCATTTAGGGCCAAAAAAGATTCGTCTGTAACAAATCTGTAGTACGATTTTAAAAATAGATTGTTTACCTCTTACAAATATATCGGCCAACTTTAAATGTCTGCATAAGTTTCAGAAAAAAATAACTCGTAACATAAGCATTGTTTCTCATGGTTGCAAAAATGTTACGTTAGTCACGATGCATTTTTTGGTGAAAAAACACCTGCTAGCGTTTATTTTGCTTCAAATTCTTAGTAGAAAAAAAAATAGTTACCTTGTAAATTTTAGATCTGCATATTAAACCAAAACACATTTATTTTTACTCCCGGTGTGAGTAAAAAGAGTTTGAAAATCAGCTGCGAATGTTACGTTAGTCACTATGGAATGACCCTTTAGCATATATTTACTGCAGTGATTGTTTAAATCTGTCACTCATACTATGATAAATGGTATTATGTTAACATGCTTTTGAATGTTTAAATTTAATGTCAACTAATGAAAACAAGTTATATTGTTTTCATTGTGTTTATACTGTTGTTAGGATACTTGATCCCTGCGATCATGTATCCCTCTAAACGAAGGAATTAAGTATCCCTAATATGCGATTTTTACAAACATACTTATTCTATTACTATTAACAAACAGTGGTAATTTCCTAAATATATGCCTAAATTATTAAAGAGTGTCTACACTTTAATATTACACTTTGAGTTTTCTTTTAAGTTGTATATAACTGATAATGTGAACTTCAGAATGTTTTCCGAAAAGAAGTTTCCCCTGACACATTCAAACAACCATTTCTTGACACATTCAAACAACCATTTCTTGAGCAAATACAAAATGGCTGAAAAAAAAAGCAAAATGTTACCAGTTTTTATAAACAAGTATAACATGAATATAATTGTCAGGTTTCATATCTCTACTTAATGGTTTTGGTACATTTTTGGCTGTGGAATCATGTATCCCCAGGGATCAAGTATCCCCAGTCTCCCCTACGTCAAACTACAAAAATTCAAGATTATATTTTTATTTAATACAAAACATCAGTAATACATAACCACTTGTGGAAAAAAAGAATTATTTGATATATTATGTTTAAAAATATTTACATAACTCATAATAGAATTCAACTTGAGTAGAATAAAAACATTAGTATATCTTTTCAGACAAAGTAAATAGTTCATATTAACACAATTTTTTATTTATTTAAATTTTTCACTGACGAATTCAATCGACTCTTTTGTCACAGATTGGTTTCACAATTTAAAAAAATACTGCTGCAAATTGCATTTTGAATATTGCTTATTTTGAAATATTGCAAAAAAAATAGATGTTTTTGAGATTTACTAATAGATTGTTCCATAATTGTATAAATTGCTTGTTTTAAGCAAAATAACTATAATGCGAAAAGAAAAAGATGTTAAGGCTGGAGAAAACCACCTAAACAATATTTTTTTAACATGCTGTACATGTCTTAGTCATGTCAATTATGATAAACAGTTAACCGAATACCTACATAAGTAAACTAGCTGTACCCGACGCGCGTTGCTACGCCAACAAAAAAAATACATCATCATGCTGATTTTCATGGCAATCGGTTGAACGGGGCAGAAGTGACTACTCTGCAGTGCCATCTGGTGGCGAGTGGCTTCAATGAGCATATTATGCACCTTTTCCGTGGAAAAATACGTATATATATAAAGCAATTTTCATAATAATCGGTCCAGGTATCAAGTGAAGCCGTGACTGTACTCAAATTTTGTACTCACGCAGTTTGCAAGATCAATCAATCGCTAAAAATATCAAATAGAGAAAGTTTTAAATCCTCCCCGTTGCATGAAAAGCCATAAAACAATAAAGAAAGAATTTATTTGTTCAAACTCAAGAAAAATGGCAACAGTTAACTTCTTATCAATGAGATCTTTCACGCGAATTAATTTCTGCAGCCGATAATTTTATTCGTATTTATCCAATGGATTGTGACTTAAATTGGAATAAAAAAGGAACTATTGATCGGATTTTTTTCGAACTGGTCTATAGACATTCCCAGTACCAAAAATAACAAACGGTGAAAGTTTCAGCCAAATCTGCCGGGTAGTTTTTGAGTTCACGGATGACATTCAGACAAACATTCATTTTTATCTATATACAGTGGCTCCCAAAAGTGTTCGTACACCTACGACTTTCAACGAAATAGGCCCAAATTCATTGGTTAGAATTAATATTTCGGAATAGGTATTTAATTATAAGATCTATGATCAAATTTTAACAAAACTACATGAAAACTTTTTAAAAAATATTAAAACTTATTTTTTTTAAATCAAAAACCAAAAAGTGCCGATAATTTTATCTCACAAAAGTCTTCGTACACTTTATAAAATGTCTATATATTATTGAATAATCTAACTTTTGATTAAGTTATTAATTAGTAGAATATCATACAGTATTTATAGCACCTTTTAAACGTCTGGGAATCGATTTCATTCTTTTTCTTTCTTTTTTTGCGTAATTTCTCAGTAAGTGTTCAACCACACTTCGAGCCTCACTGTTTCTAGCTCCATTTTCGTCTTAAAGCTCTATTTTCGTAATCTAGCCTCCAGATATCTCTAAATACGCTACACTAAGTTAAAATCTGGAGATTGAGGGGGTATTTACCAAATTTAAAGAAAATTTTCGAGGCACTAGACGCAAACGTTGAAAACCGTGTGCTTCTTATCGTTATCTTGATAAAAAAACAAAGTTGTTTCCAATAACCAAATTTTTGGCTAAGAGTTCAAAATTGGTTTTTAAAATATTTAAAGGAGCAGCATGATTCATTATTTCATCAAAAAATTCCAAACTAAAAACTCCTGATGCTGATATGCACCCTCACGCTAAAACACCTCCACCGTCCTGATAAACTGATCCAAATAACTTCTTAAGATTAAGTTCCTAATTTTTTCTTTCACTTACAGTTATACAACAATTTAACCAAAAATGTTAAATTAATGTTTATCTGTAAGTAAGACATGATTCTAAAACGATTTTAGCCTATTTATCATTGATTTTGCGACGAAAAGCGTAAGATATGTTTTACGCACGACCAAGAAAATTTCTGCGGGAAGAGGTCCCATTTATTCCAGTTAATCAGAGAACTTGGCGAACAATTTTAGTTGAATATTAAATGTAAAATGTTTCATTTAACTCTGCAGAAACTTTTACAGCACTCAAATGTGTATTTTTCATAATTTTTTTAACTTTAAATCTACGATCACGTTTTGTCAACTTTGCCGGTTGACCTTTTCTTACCTTGTTTTCGATCCGTTTTCTTTCTTTAAATTATTTTATCAAGCACTTTACAATACAAACAAATAAATTAACTAATTTAGAGACATTTCAAACCAATTTACCACTACTGTTGGGAAAAAATTCAAATTTTGAATGGTGTTTGCTGTTTTTTACGAATACCAGCCTTTTTACAGTAATAAGCACAATATTAAGGAATAAATAAACAAAAAATTAAAGCAAAATAACTTATAAGGGTCAACACAATGCAAAAATATTAATAAAACGACATATGATAATTTTAATCATGAATTTATTCGAAAATATTTGAGTGTACGATGACTTTATTTCTCTGTCTCTTCGTTTTCTGACGCATTTCGAAAAAAAGATCCGTCAATATTTTGAAAAAAACAATGGGTTGTATTTAGAATGACATAGGAATGATGTGAAAAAATATTGGACTTCATATTCGAATTCAGTTTCGAGTTATTTTGGTTTTACTAAAAAATTTCAAAGTGTACGAACACTTTTGGGAGCCACTGTAGGTAAAATAATACTGCAAAACTCTAAAAAAGCAATGAATTGCATTATATTTATGACAGAGGCTTTTAACTTTTTTCCTTAGAATAAAAAAGGTGCAAAAAAAATTAAATATAATGTACTTTAAGCACTAAAAAGAGGGGAAGAAACCCTTTTTTTTTTTTCGTCAAATATTTCAGAGACTCTTTCAATGCAAGAAGGAGCAAAGTGACGTTCACAAATCTGAAAATACAGATATAAATTTTAAAAATTTTACACACACACCCTCATTGTATTATTGTGTCGTTATCAAAATAAGGTGGAATTTTGGACTTCAATTAATTAAAATTATTTGTCAGGCTTTCTATATTTGTTTTAACTCGATATATGTTTGATTTGTTATTGTTGTAAAGAAATTTCGTGGTAAAAATTAAAAAAATATTTTACGTGCTATAAAGCAATGCAATTGCAAATTCGTGCAAACTATTTTTACGCGATTCAAAGATAATTATACAATATATTACTGAAATTTTACTTGCAGTAACTTAACAAAATGTAATCATAAAGAAGTATAGAGCTTTAAAAATATAGCGCTGCTATCGTTTAAGTACATACACACGCTACGATTCGCGTTAATGTTAACTCTTACGGAATTAGGCTTGGAAAAACATGCCTATAAATCAAATTCAAAACATTTCCTACACATTTCTTAAACTATTTTTTAAATTAACAATAAAAATACAGAAAGATATGATTCGTACCTGTTGAGTTCCTTAATTATCAGGGCGTCGAGTCGGGTCACACTGCCGGTCCAACGGCCATCCTTTTCAAAAACAACGTGCACCGGAAGGTATTTGCTTCGCGTCGTGAACTGCGACTGGAAAAATCTCGCCCCCTTCCGATGACGTAGTAGCCCTTTCCGCTTTCAGAAGCGAGGGCTTTCATCGAGAAGGCGGTGGTTTAACCTCCTCGAGGTTAAACCACCGCCGTACCGGTGGATTCCCTTTTATTTTCAACATTATGCTGGAAAAGGGTGAATGTGTTATACATAGTTACCTTAAAACTGATAAGTCATACGCATCTGTAGAACACAGGAGAACTCTGAACCGTGTTCTTGCAGATGCCTTGCGACAAAAAAAAAAAAAAAAATCGTACAAAATTTGTCAAACACAGTTATCACATCCTGAGTCTGCAGTTTCTTTCTTGTTAGAACTCCTAAGTAAAGAATAGTAAATAACCGAACCCTGAGGCAGATGGCTGTCTGGTATATTGCAAGTAGTTCTGCCTTTGCCCTAAAACGCTTGCTCTAACTATGATCTTATTTCAAAAATGAACTCACAATCTGATTCTGAGACCCAACGACAGTAAAATAAAACTTTCTTTTCTAAATAAATCTATAAAATATCGTTAAATAAAACGAATATTTTAAACTCGAAAACAACACAAAGGTTAAGTATAAAGAAGAAAAAAAAGAAAATATTTACCATCATATTTTGAGGTAAAAAAATATGTTGGCAAAAAATGTTGTTTTCTTCAGTGTACATAAATCTGCTGAAAATAATGCGTCTTCCGCCTGACATACATCACGACTATTTTTCCTTAATGTAAAATTCTTTTTGAGTCTCATATATCTGCGGAAACGTTATGTTCGAGTTTTTGTGCTGCTGAATGTTATGCGGATATCATACGAGTACATTTGGCTTAAGGTAGGAACTACGTTAAAAATAATTGATTGGTTTTTAACTCTACATCTGGAACCGTGTTATTTTTAATTATTTATTATTTCTCTTTGAATATTTTATTAATGCTTACAATAGGATCAAGTTAATAGGTAATAGTATAGTTAATAGTATAGTAGGTTATATAAATTTAAAGTATACTGCTACAGTAAAAATGGTAGATGACAAAACTCTCAGGATGCCAAAAAGTCAACTGTTTTTATTTTTAAGTTGCACAAGAATCTGAAATAAAATTATAACATTATTGCGTAAGGAGCATAAAAAAAAAGTCAAATGAATAACCATCATAGCAATATAGTGCTAAGTAAAACAACAGAAAAGATGTTGATCATTCGACATCATGCGTGAGTTTGAATATTAAATGTTTCATCGTAATTGTATAATTTCTGACTCTATTTTTAAATTTCTACTATTAGTTCACAGTCTATACTATTTAAATGTATCTTATTCAAATCTTGCAACTCAATTTTTTCGCACTTAATTTGATCGGATTCTTTTGAAATTCCGCATGTAACCTTAAACCCGAAGGCAATGCAATATTCTACAATCAATTTAACTAACTATTACTTATAAGTTAAACTTAATTTTAATCAACATTTTTGTATAAATTCTCTAATATAAGAAAAATATGCTCTCAAAAATTAAAAGTAAACATCAAACGAAACCCCTGATTTTTTCTGCAACAGATAAACTTTGTTCCAATGTAATTAGAAAGTGAATTATGCTTAAGTGTAGCTGGGTCTTTTGCCGTTAATGAACCACAATTTCATGATAAATATACACAATAAAGAATAAATATTAAAAACAAATAGTGTAGCATGTGGTCCTATTCATGGCAACCGGTTGCTATGGATGTACCATCGAGTTTCCATCGATGGACCACATTCTCAAATTTAAAAAAAATAATGCGCAACTTACAAATATTTATAACAGGCGATCAATCAACACTAGACTTATTTTCTAAAATGTTTTGTTTTCGGATATAAGGAACATTAAAAAAACCCCAGTACTCACACAACACACAGCTGTTGTCATCACACCCTCGTATAACTTGAACTCAAAAATAACAAAGAACTTATTTACTATTTTAGTAATGAAAGAGAAGATTAGGTCTCAAACTATCAGAGAATATAGTACTAACAGACTTTTTATCTTAATTAATTCTGTGGAAAAAGTTATTTTTCTCAGCATCTTGAAAGGTCAATTCCCTCAATTTTTCGGAAGTAATTCTAAAAACTTCTTCCCTAGTTTCAAAATATGATTCACTAATTACATTTCTATTTCGGAGGGCTTATCTCCTAAATATCTAACAAGTGGTTAAGTTAACAACAAACCGATTTTTATCTTCCATGCGATTGTATAAAGTTGCTTTCAGGACTCGAAGTGTCGGTAGGCTTCGTTAAGGTCTATACCACCATTTCTGTAAGCTACTGTAGC